>NC_092226.1:12754890-13054890 GCF_036320965.1 Panulirus ornatus | reverse complement strand
CATTCCTAGTACCTTCGCTCCCTCCCCCACCCTGAGACTCGCTTCCACTTCCATGGTTCCATCCGCTGCTAAATCCACTCCCAGATTTTCTCCATCTAAACTTAACTCCCAATTTACTTGTCCCTCAACCCTACTGAAGCTAATAACCTAGCTCTTATTCACATCTACTCTCAGCTTTCTTCTTTCACACTCTTTACCAAACTCAGTCACCAATTTTTGCAGTTTCTCACTTGAATCAGCCACCAGCAAAGTATCACCAGCAAACAACAACAGACTCACTTCCCAAGCCCTCTCATCCACAACAGACTGCATACTTGCCCCTCTACCCAAAATCTTGCACTTACTTCCCTAACAATCCCATCCATAAACAAATTAAAAAACCATGTAGACATCACACACTCCTGCCGCAAACTGGCATTCACTGGGAACCAATCACTTTCCTCTCTTCCTACTCGTACACATGCCTTACATCCTTGATAGAAACTTTTCACTGCTTCTAACAACTTACCTCCCACACCATATACTCTTAATACCTTCCACAGAACATCTCTATCAACTCTATCATATGCCTTTTCCAGATCCTTATATGCTAAATACAAATCCAACTGTTTTTCTAAGTATTTCTCCCATATATTCTTCAAAGCAAACACCTGATCCACACATCTTCTACCACTTCTCAAACCACACTGCTCTTCCCCAATCTGATCCTCTGTACATGCCTTCACCCTCTCAATCTATACCCTCCCATATAAATTCCCAAGAATACTCTATAAACTTATACCTCTGTAATTTGAACACTCACCTTTATCCCCTTTGCCTTTGTACAATGGCACTACGCATGCATTCTGCCAATCCTCAGGCACTTCACCATGAGCCATACATACACTGAATATCCTTACCAACCAGTCAACAACACAGTCATCCCCTTTTTTAATAAATTCCACTGCAATACCATCCAAACCTGCTGCCTTGCCGGCTTTCATCTTCCCCAAAGCTTTTACTACCTCTTCTCTGTTTACCAAATCATTCTCCCTAACCCTCTCACTTCACACACCACCTCGACCAAAACACCCTATATCTGCCACTCAATCATCAAACACATTCAACAAACCTTCAAAATCCTCACTCCATCTCCTTCTCACTTCACCACTACTTGCTATTACCTCCCCATTAGCCCCCTTCACCAATATTCCCATTTGTTCTCTTGTCTTACGCACTTTATTTACCTCCTTCCAAAACATCTTTTCATTCTCCCTAAAGTTTAATGTTACTCTCTCACTCCAACTCTCATTTGCCCTCTTGTTCACCTCTTGCACCTTTCTCTTGACTTCCTGCCTCTTTCTTTTATACATCTCCCATATATTTGCACTACTTCCCAGCAAAAATCATCAAAACGCTTCTCTCTTCTCTTTCACTAACAATCTTACTTCTTCATCCCACCACTCACTACCCTTTCTAATCTGCCCACTTTCCACCTTTCTCATGCCACAAGCATCTTTTGCACAAGCCATCACTGCTTCCCTAAATACATCCCATTCCTCCCCAACTCCCAACATATATCTTTCATCTCTATTATCATGACTCCATCTGTAATTCCACAGGGTGGATTAAGTATAAACAGCCTTCACAACACACACATAGACACATCCTCAACCCTTTTGCAGAGTGTTAATGTGAAACATGGATTTCCATACTTCGAAAAGCACTTAATTTTCCATTATGAACAGTACACTAATTTATCATTTGAGATCAAATTCTCCATTCATAATTCTTCCATATGCAAAATGCTTCCAATCTATTTCATATAGAATCATTCCTCTAACATCTAAAATACTGTATCCATAGCCTCAACCATCTCTCCCACTGCATCTAAACATTTCTTCCATAATGTACTTTCTACTGTTCTACAATATTTCTCTTTGGTCAACTATCATCTGCTACATGGTCATACCATACTAAAGAACTTCCATCCATGTGCCATTCTAATGATTCTTCACACCACATAACCTTCTTATATCAATCTACCTAATTCCAATCATACTATGCAAATCACCCATCACTACTGCTCTTACTTTTGACCTTTTTAATCTATATTCATTTGTGTTTCATAGCCATTCATCAGTGTTGGGACAAGGGCCCCTCTGTGCAACCTTGCATACTTACTTTTTTACTTATATTCTTTCCAATCACCAGACAGTACTTCCAATTTAAATTCAGCCTTCCCATTAACATCTTTACTACACTTCCCCCCCATCTATCTAAACTGATGTAAACTTCCAGTTATTCACTATGTAAACTAGTCATACAATCTAAATTCCCATCCTTTTCAAAAACTAGAATCTTACCTATATCTGTACACACTTTTGACATTCTCTTCCTCCACAAATCATTGAACTGGTCTGCAGTTCTACCTAAATCTTCCTCTAATTCAGCTAGCAACATAACATCACCTGCATAAAACAAATGTAGCAACTTCAATTCTATTTCTCCACAATTAAGTACCACAATTCAATCACCCAACCTCATTTTCATCACAAGAAATCTCCACTTACAAAAACACTGAATGACCACAACCTTGATGCACTAATATTTTCATTGAAAACCATTCACTAATATCCCAAATTTTTTCTTTTTTATAGTGAACAGCTTATGACCAAATCATGGCCATCTCAGCTAAAAGGAAACAGGGTGAGAATAAAAATGAATGAAGAAATTAGCCAGGGCTCTTCAGTTATAGGAAGGAGATACGAGAAATGATTGAGATTTTTAATGACTTCAGCCATGTGTCCAATCACTTTTAAATGTTTCTACAAATACTCCAAACATGTTTCTTATTTCTACTAGTATTGGACAGTCTTTCTGGCTGTTTTGCAGGAAACTTGCAAAATGAAATTTCTAAGTCTCCCTCCAAACAGCAATTTTGTAAATGAAGTCTGAAGAATTAAGTCTGTGCTGCAGTATGCAGTAATAACCACATCAAAACTTTTGCGTTTGTCAATCACAGCATTGAACTAATGGATTTTATCACCTTCCTTAGGTCAAAATTTCCAACATATACTGCTCACATACATGATGCAATGACATGTCCTTCTCTGGCTTCTTCAACATTCCACTTTTTTATCTGACATAGGGAATTTCTGCCTATGATTCTCATTACTGATCTTCTTTGAGACACCAACACTCAGTTTCTGCTGAGTAGGAGTCATAATGAGGGTTAAATAGAGTAAAATACTTGCTTGAGATCACCAAACTGTGCCAAGGTAACATCAAACCAAATATGTCTCCTGAGCAGGCATGCACAGCAACCAGACTTAAGAATGGTGAAACTACCAACTACAACAACTTACGTGAGAACTCATCGGTGATCATATGGTGATCATATGTTGGAATTTCAGAAAACTTTAAGAGTTTTGAAATCAAGGTCCTGAGGCTTGAAATCATCTGAATTCTAAAAGTTTCTGAACTTTAGAAACATAAATCTCTGAGGTTATTCTGTACTGTATTCCAGATGTGTTACTTAGTTTGAACATACTAAGTATATAAATCATGCAAGGAGTATAGCTGAGAAAATTCAACAAATCTTGAAGCAGTATTGAGGAACAGGTACCTACCTGGTGGTAAGGAAAGTAAAGCATGATCCTTCAAAGCTGCTAACCAAGACTTGGACAGAGCCACCAGTTCTGGTTGCACTAAACTTAATAAACTCTCCTCAGATGGTTGTGTGGAGGTTTCTGCCTCTGGTCTGTCATCCTCTACATGATCATCCATCTTCTCATCACCAGCACCTTTCAGGGCAACGGCATATACCTGTAGCAACAACAGTAAATTCATCTATGGCTAGCAGTCAGAAGTTTATAACATATTCATCAACACTCCAGCTAAACGAATCTTCTCTAAAATTACTAAACAACCAACACATATATCACTGAAAATTTTTGTTTGGACATATATGCAGTGTTAGAATCTAATATCCAATATACTACAATATTAGGCGTAGCAACCAAGAGAAAGATCAGCTTTAACCAATCTCTGACACTGCACAGGATCTAGATGTTAAAACATGACAATCAATGCCCACTAAATCTATTCAGCTGCAAAACTACATTAATGTCCCTATATATAAATTGCATCACTCTACCACTGTTTTACAATGCTCATAAACTGTAAATCAGGCTTAACAAAACTGATATTTCAAGGCTGTAACTCAACATGATATCCATGGTTGTAACTCAACAAAGAACAAACGTACCCAAACATAAGTGAAGAGATTACAAATGCACGCTTTCTCCCTTATTTCCGGGAATGTGGTTTAAAAAAAATACTAACCTCATATTCCCTTTGTGTCTGAGAAGGTAACTAAAATGGCAAGGGCAGGAGCTTAAAAACCTCTCCTTTTTGTATTCCCCTTTATAAAAGATGGAACAGAAGTGAGGCGTGCTCATCCTTCTCATAGGCTCAGGCTGAACGCAACTAGAATGAGAATGGTGAGAGAGGTAGTATGTCTGTGGAGAGATCCCATGATGTTCTGAATGTGAGTGAAACTAACTTCAGAGTAAGGGTGTGAAGAATGGTTTGGGAATCTCTTAAGAGGCAAAATCTAGGGTGACAGCAAAGGAAGGGGTGGCACTCCTCTTGAAGTAGGATTTGAGATAATGTGTGAAAGAGCATAAAGAAGTGAATTCCAGATGGATATGGATGATATATAATAAAAAATAATTACTATGTGAGGAGGGTGACTGTTAGTGCAAATGTAACTAATACCTGACTCTGCCTACTTGAAGTTACACTGTAAGTGAAAGTCATCTTTGGCAAGGCTATATCACTGGGAGTACAGTCTTACCAAAGAACTTCTCATTCCAAGGGAGTCTATATTTCCCTTCGGCTGGGTGAAGTGCAGCCTTGAGCTGCAGGAGCCTTTAGGAAGGTCCTGGGAAACACCGGGATTCTTTCATAAAAACTGGGCTTGGGGTAATAATTTTTTTTCTAATATACTTAGTCAATGTCTCCTGCATTAGAGAGGTAGCACAAGGAAACAAGCGAAAGAATGGCCCAATCCACCCATGTACACATGCATATACATAAACACCCACACATGCACATATACATACCTATACATTTCAACGTTTACATACATATACATACACAGCCATATACATATATACACATGTACATATTCATACTTGCTGCCTTCATTCATTCCCATCACCACCACGCCACACATGTGAGTGAAAATGGTGAACAGCTTTTGGAGTTGGTGATGGGGAATACGTGGTTTAAAAAGAGGGACATATATTTGTGGGTGGAGTGGGTAAATAGGAAGCAGGCATTATCAGATTATGTACTGGTAAGCAAAATGAAGACACTTTTTTTCTTGATTTGACTGCCATTTCCTAAGTTAGCTAGGTAATGCCAGGAATAAAGAAAGGCCACATTTGCTTACAACCATTCTCTAACTGTCATGTGTAATGGACAAAAACCAGGCTTCACAGGCCTTTCCATGGTTTATCCCGGCTGCTTTATGTGTCCTGATGATCTATTAATGTAAACATGTTCATGAGGGCAGCTGGTCAGTATCTTGACATCTGTACTGCTGCCAAGAGTTAACTTGGTCACTATAGGTACTGCAACTGTGTTTCAAAAATAATTAACTTACCTACCCATCTTTAAATGATCAGATAGCTTTTCAGGTACATGAAATATTCCACTGAAAATCTGATTAACTATCATATCTGGAAAGTTTGATTAGCTATCATATCTTGAAATGAACAGAACATCTTTCAGATTCATCATATGATGATTTATGTAGATGCCATGAGTCATCACTGAGTGCTATTGAGCTAATGCTTGTGTGTTTAACTTGAGCCCCTACTAACATAATATTTTGATATCTGTATCACTGCCAAGTGTTACCATGATCATTGTAGGTGCTTGTTTGATGGACCGACACTCCCTGGAAGCAATTCTAAAGTGTAAACACATATGAAAATAATGAAAAATATATGTAAAAGTGTAAATATACAGAATGGACTCCTAGGGCAGGAAATAAATGAGAAGGTAAATATGTGTAAATATGTATAAATGATTACCGTAAATCCCTGTGGAGGGGGAAGAAAGAATGCTACCCACATATCTCCTGCATGTCATAGAAAGCCTCCCTTCCTTAATCAAATCTTCCAGAAGGAGCTGAGTGAGCATTTTTCCAGTGAAGCCCACTTGTCTGTTCCTGGCACAACCTAGCTAATGTGGAGTGAGCAAATATTAAAGGGAAAGACAGGAACCATAAATACTGATTATGTATATATTTTTTTTATTTTGATTTGTCGCTGTCTCCCGCGTTTGCGAGGTAGCGCAAGGAAACAGATGAAAGAAATGGCCCAACCCACCCAAATACACATGTATATACATACATGTCCACACACGCAAATATACATACCTATACATCTCAATGTACACATATATATACACACACAGACGCATGCATATATACCCATGCACACAATTCACACTGTCTGCCCTTATTCATTCCCATCGCCACCTCGCCACACATGGAATACCATCCCCCTCCCCCCCTCATGTGTGCGAGGTAGCGCTAGGAAAAAACAACAAAGGCCCCATTCGTTCACACTCAGTCTCTAGCTGTCATGCAATAATGCCTGAAACCACAGCTCCCTTTCCACATCCAGGCCCCACACAACTTTCCATGGTTTACCCCAGACGCTTCACATGCCCTGATTCAATCCACTGACAGCACGTCAACCCCGGTATACCACATCGATCCAATTCACTCTATTCCTTGCCCGCCTTTCACCCTCCTGCATGTTCAGGCCCCGATCACTCAAAATCTTTTTCACTCCATCTCTCCACCTCCAATTTGGTCTCGCACTTCTCCTCGTTCCCTCCACCTCCGATACATATATCCTCTTGGTCAATCTTTCCTCACTCATTCTCTCCATGTGACCAAACCATTTCAAAACACCCTCTTCTGCTATCTCAACCACTCTTTTTATTTCCACACATCTCTCTTACCCTTACATTACTTACTCGATCAAACCACCTCACACCACACATTGTCCTCAAACATCTCATTTCCAGCACATCCACCCTCCTGCGCACAACTCTATCCATAGCCCACGCCTCGCAACCATACAACATTGTTGGAACCACTATTCCTTCAAACATACCCATTTTTGCTTTCCGAGGTAATGTTCTCGACTTCCACACATTCTTCAAGGCTCCCAGGATTTTCGCCCCCTTCCCCACCCTATGATTCACTTCCGCTTCCATGGTTCCATCCGCTGCCAGATCCACTCCCAGACATCTAAAACAGTTTACTTCCTCCAGTTTTTCTCCATTCAAACTCACCTCCCAATTGACTTGACCCTCACCCCTACTGTACCTAATATAACCTTGCTCTTATTCACATTTACTCTTAACTTTCTTCTTTCACACACTTTACCAAACTCAGTCACCAGCTTCTGCAGTTTCTAACATGAATCAGCCACCAGCGCTGTATCATCAGCGAACAACAACTGACTCACTTCCCAAGCTCTCTCATCCCCAACAGACTTCATACTTGCCCCTCTTTCCAAAACTCTTGCATTCACCTCCCTAACAACCCCATCCATAAACAAATAAATACTGATAAGTGTCATTTAAAGAATTTGCACTATGAGGTTCACTTTCCTGCTGTATCTCCCTCTTCCATCTTTCCTCCACCCCACCACTGCCTCCAATGGGGGATCAACATGTTAACTTCATGACTACAACACAGCCATATGAGGTGTGGTAGCTCACTTGTTTGTACATATCCTTTACTTTTATATCCATTTCTTTCATTAATACTGATGTGTCGTTACTGAACGTTTGCCTAAGGCTCATTCCTGAGCTCTAACTTCACCCTCCCTTCACCACCCGTGCTAGGTATCCACTGGGGATCTATGCATTAACTTCACTGCTGCATCATGGCAATACAGTGTATGTCAGTTTACTTGTTTGTACACATTCTTTACATTCATATTTATTCACTGAATCTTATAATGGGAAACAAAATCTGAAGACCTCATGCCTTATACAAAAAATTGAAATATTACAGTCACCTTTTGTTTATGCATTAACTAACCTCTGCCCAAGCTTTTAGTATGGCAAGTTTCTCAAGAGTGGCAGCACTTTCATTATACAATCCCTTGGTGTTACCCTTATTCAGTTTAGCCAAGGAAGACACTAATAGCTGGTGAACTCTTCTAAGGTCATTCAGATCCCGTGCAACACCTGGAAAAGAATAAAGGAAACTGAAAAATCCTTTTCCAATTATAAAGCAAATGATTCATCAACAAGGTATAGACAAAATGTAATCTAATATTACTAACCTTAGCCAACGGCTTACAATTATAACAAGAAAACCAGCACACACACACACACACACACACACACACACACACACACACACGATAAAGGGAATAAAAAATATTGGTGGTTGTAATCAAGACATAAAGGGATAGCCATTTATTGTTACATCTGATTTAGAATTATCTGGCCAGAACATACTAAGACAGGCTAAGAAACTCAAAAAAACACTGAAATTTAGAAGAAAATTTAGAATAAAAATTGAGAGAACATAGGAACAGAAGGAAAAAGCAGAGAAGACAGTCAGAAGGGAAAAAAAAAGCAGAAGATGCCTAAAGAAGCAAGAGAACAGACCATCCCTGCCAGTGTTGCAGAGATGTCAGGAATGTATGAGAATGGTAATGGAAGACTGAAAATATTAAATGCAAATGCTCATGGATTATTAGTAAATGGTAAAGAGTTGGAATTCATGAACTGCATCAGAAAAAATTCTCCTGATAATGTTGGAGTTGTGGAGACAAAGGTTATGAATGAGATAAGATCTTACATTTTCTGTCTCTTTGGGCACATAACAGTATGGAGGAGGGGGAAGATGATAAAGGAGGAGGAAGTTTGGCTCTCCTAATAAGAGATAACTTTAAGTTTCAGGTATTAGCATAATAAAGTGATAACTAAATTTCTAAAGAAAGACATTAAAAACAACAGAAAACAGCACTTGATATCATGATCACAATTTGAGTCTGAATGGAGTAAAATTGGAGGAAGTAAAGTGTTTTAGATATCAGGGAGTGGCCTTAGCAGTGTATGAAGCCATGGAAGTGCAAGCAAGTCATAGGGTGGGGGAGGGGGGAAGGTTCTGGGAGAGATGAAGAATGTGCGGAAAGAGAGATCATTATCTCAGAAAGCGAAAATGAGCATGTTTGAAGGAATAGTAGTTCCAACAATATTATATGGTTACGAGGCATAGGCTATGAATAGGATTGCACGGAGGAGGGTGGATGAGTTGGACATGGAATGTTTGAGGACAACTTGTGGTGTGAGGTGGTTCAATCAAGTAAGTAATGAAAGGGTAAGAAAGAGATGTGGTAATAAAAAAAAGTGTGGTTGAGAGAGTAGAAGAGGGTGTGTTGGAATAGTTTGGACATACAAAGAGAATGAGTGAGGAAAGTTTGACAAAGGTGGAAGGAACAAGGAGAAGAGGGAATACAAACTGGAGATGGAAGGATGGAGTGAAAAAGATTTTGAGAGATCGGGGCCTGAACATGCAGGAGGGTGAGAGGCATGCAGGGAATAGAGTGAATTGGAATGATCTGGTATACTGGGGTTGACATGCTGTCAATGGACTGAACCAGGGCATGTGAAACATCTGGGGTAAAGCATGGAAAGGTCTGTGGGGCCCAGATATGGATAGGGAGCTGTGGTTTTGGTGCATTACATATGACAGCAAGAGACTGAGTGTGAACAAAGGCGGCCTTCCTTGTCTGTTTTCCTGGCATATCTTGCTGACGCAGGGGGTGGTGATGCTGTTTCCTGTGGGGTGGGGTGGCACCAGGAATGGATGAAGGCAATCGAGTATGAATATGTGCATGTATATAAATGTATATGGCTGTGTATGTGTATGTATATGTATTCCTATGAGTCCACAGGGAAAATGAAACGTGATGAGTTCCCAAGTGCACTTTCATGTAATAATCACATCATCAGGGGAGACACAAGAGAGAAATATAGCAGTCAGTTGATATACATCAAAGAGATGAAGCTAGGATGCCATTTGGTAAAATGCGATTGTCCAACAGACAACGAGTGTTCATAAACTTATCATTTTACAAATTTTATCAACTATAAAGTTATCAAATTTGTATAGACCATCACTAATATTAAGATAATAATTCTTTGTGTATCTAATAATAAAAGATTCAAAGATATTTCTCGTGGCAATAGAGTTAGAGTTAATAACGGAGATGGCATTGCTCCAGTTAATACAATGATCATAGTTTTTAACATGATTAAACAAGGCATTTGTTTCTTGTCCCATTCTTATACTATATCTATGTTGCTTAAGTCTAACAGAAAGATCCTTACCAGTCTGCCCAGCATAAAACTTAACACAATTTCTACATGGCACTTTATAGATGCATTCAGGAGAATTTTCTGGTGAATTCCTGATTAAGATATTCTTTATAGTATTATTGTTGCTGAAGGCAACATTTACATTAAAGGATTTCAGCAACATGGGAAGTAAAGTAAAATCATTATCAAAAGGGTGAACAAAAAGATTCTTGATGTCAATGGGAGGTTTGGGCTCAACTCTTATAAAATGATTTCTTTGCTAACTCAAGGGAAAACCTACCAATGTATGCTCATATATCCATCATTACTCATCTCAACATGACAGAGTTACATTATCATCATTTCAATCTATGTTCCTTTGAGCATTACGTATTTGCAGTCCAGAGTTTATTGATGAGTTTGAGAAGATATATTCTATTGGATCTAAGTTAAAGTACCCTAGATCTTTCATTGATAAATCCCTTAAGTTAGCAAAGAAATCATTTTATAGAGTTAAGCCCAAACATACACACACATATATTTCATTCTTTTTCTTTTAAACTATTTGCCATTTCCCGCGTTAGCGAGGTAGCGTTAAGAACAGAGGACTGGGCCTTTTTTGGAATATCCTCACCTGGCCCCCTCTGTTCCTTCTTTTGGAAAAAAAAAAAAAAAAAAAAGAGAGAGGGGAGGATTTCCAGCCCCCCGCTCCCTCCCCTTTTAGTCGCCTTCTACGACACGCAGGGTATACGTGAGAAGTATTCTTAATCCCCTATCCCAAGAGAGCTTGGGAAGTGAGTCAGTTGTTGTTCGCTGATGATACAGCGCTGGTGGCTGATTCATGTGAGAAACTGCAGAAGCTGGTGACTGAGTTTGGTAAAGTGTGTGAAAGAAGAAAGTTAAGAGTAAATGTGAATAAGAGCAAGGTTATTAGGTACAGTAGGGTTGAGGGTCAAGTCAATTGGGAGGTGAGTCTAAATGGAGAAAAACTGGAGGAAGTGAAGTGTTTTAGATATCTGGGAGTGGATCTGGCAGCGGATGGAACCATGGAAGCGGAAGTGGATCATAGGGTGGGGGAGGGGGCGAAAATTCTGGGAGCCTTGAAGAATGTGTGGAAGTCGAGAACATTATCTCGGAAAGCAAAAATGGGTATGTTTGAAGGAATAGTGGTTCCAACAATGTTGTATGGTTGCGAGGCGTGAGCTATGGATAGTGTGGTGCGCAGGAGGATGGATGTGCTGGAAATGAGATGTTTGAGGACAATGTGTGGTGTGAGGTGGTTTGATCGAGTAAGTAACGTAAGGGTAAGAGAGATGTGTGGAAATAAAAAGAGCGTGGTTGAGAGAGCAGAAGAGGGTGTTTTGAAGTGGTTTGGGCACATGGAGAGAATGAGTGAGGAAAGATTGACCAAGAGGATATATGTGTCGGAGGTGGAGGGAACGAGGAGAAGAGGGAGACCAAATTGGAGGTGGAAAGATGGAGTGAAGAAGATTTTGTGTGATCGGGGCCTGAACATGCAGGAGGGTGAAAGGAGGGCAAGGAATAGAGTGAATTGGAGCGATGTGGTATACCGGGGTTGACGTGCTGTCAGTGGATTGAATCAAGGCATGTGAAGCGTCTGGGGTAAACCATGGAAAGCTGTGTAGGTATGTATATTTGCATGTGTGGACGTATGTATATACATGTGTATGGGGGTGGGTTGGGCCATTTCTTTCGTCTGTTTCCTTGCGCTACCTCGCAAACGCGGGAGACCGGCAAAAAAAAAAAAAAAAAAAAAAATATATATATATATTCATATCTGCTCGCCTTCATCCATTCCCACACCACCCCACCCTACAGGAAACAGCATTGCCACACCCTGTATCAATTAGGTAGTGCCAGGGCCCCTAAGAGGAATCTCATCAGGGGGTGCAAAGGTTCATTTGAGCCCCCTTCCCTTCTCCATTAGTCATCCTGTTTTTCTCCACTATGGTTTTATGCCATGAGCTGTAAGGCCAAAAAGGGTATGGAAGATGAGAGAGGGGTGGAAAGGAGCACTCTGTTGATTTTCTGCATTTTATGAGATCCCAGGAAATTCCTGGGCTCCCTTTTGAAACCCGGGCCCGGGAATGATGTATCCCTTGCACCCCTCTCTAAGAGGCCCTGGATAGTGCCAAGAAAGAGACAAAGAAAGGCAACATCCACTCACCCTCATTCTCATGCTGTCATGTGTATTGGTTTTACATCATAAATTTCTATTAGCTAGTATGATTGACAGTGCAACAGAAACAATCTTGTAACAAAGGAGAAAAGATCTCGTGCAGGCATCCTTGACATCTCCACATATAATGACCAATATATGGAAAAAATTAAGGCCTGTAGCATCTGGAAGAAAAGCATGGGATGCCACTACAAGTACTAAAAGCTACATATATATCACCTCGAGGCAGAGCAGCTAATTTAGTGACTGGTTTTCATACGAGGTCAACTTCCTCCAAAATCATGTCTCATATGAAGTCAACCACTTTCTGAGGGATAATTATCATCCAGTTTACTTAATGGGAAAGTGATACAGTACATGATGGGTGATACATTTCAGGAAGTTTAGTCCACCTATAGACATCAGATTGGGAAAAAGTTTGGTCAAGAACATAATCCCCCTTCACATAAGAGTTTCAATGTTTTCAAAATGAGTCAGAAGTCCAGGAATGTAACCCTGTCATAACCTGAGGCCCTGGAGTAAAATGGTCAAGTTTACGATTTGTGTACTGGCCTCGTACCTAAGATTATTTCTATCTTTTATCAACTTTTGTCAACCTGAGGTAGAAAGAAGTGTAGTGAAGATGGCCTCTGACCTGAACTGTAAGCGTAAAGTCAACAACTATTTATGATGAGAATGTAGCGAAAGTGAGGGTGGAGGAAAAATTAGAGTGAGGATGACCTTTAATCTTTCCTGTAAGGACTTTTAATCTTTCCTGTAAGGACAAGCTTTAAGGTCAGTGGTACTAAGGGTGCAGTGAAGATGATGGTGAAAGGAAGATAATCCTTTGACTGCACATATCTAACAGAGGACAACATCTGATCATGCACTTATTGGTTAGGTCAAAGGCCAGTAGTATCAAGGGTGTAGTGATATGAGTATGGTGAAGTGAAGACTGTTGTGAAGATGAGGCTACAGAAAAGATCACTTCAGCACTGACTAATAAAGGCATAGTGCAGATAAGGGTAAGCTGAAGATAAGGATGTAAATCAAATAAGGATGTATTGAGGACAAAAGTGCACTAAAGATAAGGTTATAGTGCAGCTACAAAAGTAGCAAGGATGAGACTATAATGAAGATATGGAGTATAGTGAAGATATAGGTTTAGGATGTTATAGAGTAATGAAGATGATTTTTGACCCGACCTCTAAAATTACTTAACCTCATACAGTATATTTTAAACTGAAGGACAACTTGAGGAAACATACAGACAGTACCTTTTCATGACCTGTATTTCCTGTAAACCATATTAATAATCAGTGAAAAAGACTACTTTTTTTATCCAAGAAAGCTGATCTCAAAACATTACAACAACACCAGCAACAAACAATGACATCTTCAAAATGTCTCAAAAAAGAGTTCAATACATAAGTACCCGAACATATCCATGCACTGCAGACTTCACAGGCACGAGCAGTCACATGAGAAGCCGTTTCTGGAGCAAATGCAGGTCGCAGTGCAGCACCAACCTACCAATAAAAGGAGAATTTGTACATGCAAGTTAAAATGTTACCAGTATCTACTAAATTTTTACCAGAAATATCAACTTTTATTATCCCTGGGATAAAATAGAACACTATCCAAGCACCTCCTGCATGCCACAGATGACAACCAAGAGAATGAGGGATTGGATATTCTCTCTACCAACTTTCTAAAGGAAGGAACAGGAGCAACTAAACAATTATTTTTGCTTAAAGACTCAGTCATCTGTTCCTGGTGCTACCTCAATGAGCTGTGAAATGGCAACTAGGTGCATAAAATTTGAAAAAAACCCATGGAAGGTTTTGTGGGGCCTGGATGTGGAAAGGGAGCTGTGGTTTTGGCGCATTATATAAGACAGCTAAAGACTGAGTGTGAACGAATGTGGCCTTCGCTGTCTTTTCCTAGCGCTACCTCACGCACATGCAGGGGGAGGGGGTTGTCATTTCATGTGTGGCGGGGTGAGGACGGGAATGAATAAGGGCAGACAGTATGAATTATGTACATGTGTATATATGTATATGTCTGTGTGTGTATATATATGTATACGTTGAGATGTATAGGTATGTATATGTGCGTGTGTGGACGTGTATGTATATACATGTGTATGTGGGTGGGCTGGGCCATTCTTTCATCTGTTTCCTTGTGCTACCTCACTAACGCAGGAGACAGTGACAGAGTATAAAAAAATATATAATATATTGGAAAGGATCACAATTTTGCGCGTGATCAAGATATTCCTATGAGTCCATGGGGAAAATGAAATACGATAAGTTCCCAAGTGCAATTTCGTGTAATAATCACATCATCAGGGGAGACACAAGTGAGAAATATAACAGTCAGTTGATATACATCGAAGAGACGAAGCTAGGACGCCATTTGGTAAACATGCGATTGGACAATCGCATGTATACCAAATGATTTTGAGTGACTGAGGCCTCAACATGCAGGAGGGTGAAAGGTGTGCAAGGAATAGAGTGAATTGGAACTAAAGGTGTGCAAGGAATAGAGTGAATTGGAATGATGTGGTATACCGGAGTTGACGTGCTGTCAATGGATTGAACCAGGGCATGTGAAGCGTCTGGGGTAAACCATGGAAAGTTCTGTGGGGCCTGGATGTGGAAAGGAAGCTGTGGTTTCGGTGCATTATACATGACAGCTAGAGAGTGAGTGTGAACGAATGTGGCCTTTGTTGTCTTTTCCTAGTGCTACCTCGCGCACATGCCAGGGGAGGGGGTTGTCATTTCATGTGTGGCGGGGTGGCAACAGGGATGAATAAGGGCAGACAGTATGAATTATGTACATGTGTATATATGTATATGTCTGTGTGTGTGTGTATAAATATGAATACGTTGAGATGTATAGGTATGTATATGTGCGTGTGTGGACGTGTATGTATATACATGTGTATGTGGGTGGGTTGGGCCATTCTTTCGTCTGTTTCCTTGCACTACCTCGCTAACGCGGGAGACAGCAACAAAGTATAATACATATAAAAACAAATAAATATATATATATATATATATATATATATGTATTTTTTTTTTTTCTTTTTTTATACTTTGTCGCTGTCTCCCGCGTTTGCGAGGTAGCGCAAGGAAACAGACGAAAGAAATGGCCCAACCCCCCCAAACACATGTATATACATACGTCCACACACGCAAATATACATACCTACACAGCTTTCCATGGTTTACCCCAGACGCTTCACATGCCTTGATTCAATCCACTGACAGCACGTCAACCCCGGTATACCACATCGCTCCAATTCACTCTATTCCTTGCCCTCCTTTCACCCTCCTGCATGTTCAGGCCCCGATCACACAAAATCTTTTTCACTCCATCTTTCCACCTCCAATTTGGTCTCCCTCTTCTCCTTGTTCCCTCCACCTCCGACACATATATCCTCTTGGTCAATCTTTCCTCACTCATCCTCTCCATGTGCCCAAACCACTTCAAAACACCCTCTTCTGCTCTCTCAACCACGCTCTTTTTATTTCCACACATCTCTCTTACCCTTACGTTACTCACTCGATCAAACCACCTCACACCACACATTGTCCTCAAACATCTCATTTCCAGCACATCCATCCTCCTGCGCACAACTCTATCCATAGCCCATGCCTCGCAACCATACAACATTGTTGGAACCACTATTCCTTCAAACATACCCATTTTTGCTTTCCGAGATAATGTTCTCGACTTCCACACATTCTTCAAGGCCCCCAGAATTTTCGCCCCCTCCCCCACCCTATGATCCACTTCCGCTTCCATGGTTCCATCCGCTGCCAGATCCACTCCCAGATATCTAAAACACTTCACTTCCTCCAGTTTTTCTCCATTCAAACTCACCTCCCAATTGACTTGACCCTCAACCCTACTGTACCTAATAACCTTGCTCTTATTCACATTTACTCTTAACTTTCTTCTTCCACACACTTTACCAAACTCAGTCACCAGCTTCTGCAGTTTCTCACATGAATCAGCCACCAGCGCTGTGTCATCAGCGAACAACAACTGACTCACTTCCCAAGCTCTCTCATCCCCAACAGACTTCATACTTGCCCCTCTTTCCAAAACTCTTGCATTTACCTCCCTAACAACCCCATCCATAAACAAATTAAACAACCATGGAGACATCACACACCCCTGCCGCAAACCTACATTCACTGAGAACCAATCACTTTCCTCTCTTCCTACACGTACACATGCCTTACATCCTCGATAAAAACTTTTCACTGCTTCTAACAACTTTCCTCCCACACCATGTATTCTCAATAACTTCCACAGAGCATCTCTATCAACTCTATCATATGCCTTCTCCAGATCCATAAATGCTACATACAAATCCATTTGCTTTTCTAAGTATTTCTCACATACATTCTTCAAAGCAAACACCTGATCCACACATCCTCTACCACTTCTGAAACCACACTGCTCTTCCCCAATCTGATGCTCTGTACATGCCTTCACCCTCTCAATCAATACCCTCCCATATAATTTACCAGGAATACTCAACAAACTTATACCTCTGTAATTTGAGCACTCACTCTTATCCCCTTTGCCTTTGTACAATGGCACTATGCACGCATTCCGCCAATCCTCAGGCACCTCACCATGAGTCATACATACATTAAATAACCTTACCAACCAGTCAACAATACAGTCACCCCCTTTTTTAATAAATTCCACATATATTCTTTTTTATTATTATTATACTTTGTCGCTGTCTCCCGCGTTTGCGAGGTAGCGCAAGGAAACAGACGAAAGAAATGGCCCAACCCCCCCCCATACACATGTATATACATACGTCCACACACGCAAATATACATACCTACACAGCTTTCCATGGTTTACCCCAGATGCCTCACATGCCCTGATTCAATCCACTGACAGCACGTCAACCCCGGTATACCACATCGCTCCAATCCACTCTATTCCTTGCCCTCCTTTCACCCTCCTGCATGTTCAGGCCCCGATCACACAAAATCTTTTTCACTCCATCTTTCCACCTCCAATTTGGTCTCCCTCTTCTCCTTGTTCCCTCCACCTCCGACACATATATCCTCTTGGTCAATCTTTCCTCACTCATCCTCTCCATGTGCCCAAACCACTTCAAAACACCCTCTTCTGCTCTCTCAACCACGCTCTTTTTATTTCCACACATCTCTCTTACCCTTACGTTACTTACTCGATCAAACCACCTCACACCACACATTGTCCTCAAACATCTCATTTCCAGCACATCCATCCTCCTGCGCACAACTCTATCCATAGCCCACGCCTCGCAACCATACAACATTGTTGGAACCACTATTCCTTCAAACATACCCATTTTTGCTTCCCGAGATAATGTTCTCGACTTCCACACATTCTTCAAGGCCCCCAGGATTTTCGCCCCCTCCCCCACCCTATGATCCACTTCCGCTTCCATGGTTCCATCCGCTGCCAGATCCACTCCCAGATATCTAAAACACTTCACTTCCTCCAGTTTTTCTCCATTCAAACTCACCTCCCAATTGATTTGACCCTCAACCCTACTGTACCTAATAACCTTGCTCTTATTCACATTTACTCTTAACTTTCTTCTTCCACACACTTTTCCAAACTCAGTCACCAGCTTCTGCAGTTTCTCACATGAATCAGCCACCAGCGCTGTATCATCAGCGAACAACAACTGACTCACTTCCCAAGCTCTCTCATCCCCAACAGACTTCATACTTGCCCCTCTTTCCAAAACTCTTGCATTTACCTCCCTAACAACCCCATCCATAAACAAATTAAACAACCATGGAGACATCACACACCCCTACCGCAAACCTACATTCACTGAGAACCAATCACTTTCCTCTCTTCCTACACGTACACATGCCTTACATCCTCGATAAAAACTTTTCACTGCTTCTAACAACTTTCCTCCCACACCATATATTCTTAATACCTTCCACAGAGCATCTCTATCAACTCTGTCATATGCCTTCTCCAGATCCATAAATGCTACATACAAATCCATTTGCTTTTCTAAGTATTTCTCACATACATTCTTCAAAGCAAACACCTGATCCACACATCCTCTACCACTTCTGAAACCACACTGCTCTTCCTCAATCTGATGCTCTGTACATGCCTTCACCCTCTCAATCAATACCCTCCCATATAATTTACCAGGAATACTCAACAAACTTATATATATATATATATATATATTTTTTTTTTCATACTATTCGCTATTTCCCGCGATAGCGAGGTAGCGTTAAGAGCAGAGGACTGGGCCTTTGAGGGAATATCCTCACCTGGACCTCTTCTCTGTTCCTTCTTTTGAAGAAAAAAAAAAAAAAAAAAAAAAAAAAAAAACGAGAGGGGAGGATTTCCAGCCCCCCGCTCCCTCCCCTTTTAGTCGCCTTCTACGACACGCAGGGAATACGTGGGAAGTATTCTTTCTCCCCTATCCCCAGGGATAATTTCCCTGCGATGTCGTAGTAGCGACAAAGAGGAACTGGAACCTCCCCTCTCGTTTTTTTTTTTTTTTTTTTTCAAAAGAAGAACGAAATTGCCTCAACCTCAAGGCCCATCCTCTGTTCCTTACCTACCTCGCTAATGGGAAATATTTAAAAAAAAGAAAAGATATAAAATATATAAATATATAATCCAGCAGGTATCTAATCCAGCTCCTTCTCCTCCTTTCTACAACACACTGATTTAAATCGCAATACTGTCTACCATAATACAATTAGCACTTGGAATACAAGTGGATGTATTCTATAAAATAATTTCTCACCAATGATCCTTAACTCTTTAACAATTATATTGCCACCTCATCAAAACTTGATTATCAACTTAAACTTTATGGGGTCATAGGAGAAATTCACAAATATTTGAGAAAAAGAAATAATTTCCGCCACAGTATTCATCTGCTGTTCTAAACCAGAGCATTCATCAATATGTATGCCCCCAGACAAAATATATATATATATATATATATATATATATATATATAGGGGATAGGGGAGAAAGAATACTTCCCACGTATTCCCTGCGTGTCGTAGAAGGCGACTAAAAGGGGAGGGAGCAGGGGGCTGGAAATCCTCCCCTCTCGTTTTTTTTTTTTTTTTTTTCAAAAGAAGGAACAGAGAATTGGGCCAGGTGAGGGTATTCCCTCAAGGCCCAGTCCTCTGTTCTTAACGCTACCTCGCTAATGCGGGAAATGGCGAATAGTTTGAAAGAAAGAAAAGATATATATATATATATATATATATAATCCAGCAATATCTAATCAGCTCTTTCCTCCTTTTAACAAGAACTGATTGAAAAATAAATCAAATGACTGTGAAAGGACTACCATAATACAAATGTATGGGCTACTTGGATATACAAGTAGGATGTACTTTCTATAAAATAATTTCTACCAATGGATTTGTTCCTTAACTCTTTATACAATTTTTGTCCACCCATGACAAAACTTGATTAGCAACTTTAAAGCTTTATAGGGGGTGTTCTGTAAGGATGAATATTCACAAATATTTGAAGAAAAAAAAATGCAATTTGCCGCACACAGTAGTTCAGATGTGTGCTGTTTAAACCATTAGCTGTCATCAATATCAGTATGCCACCCATACAAAGAATACAAAGGAATTCAAACAACAACAGATCACTGAGTCCTTTTGAGGCTGTTTGTGATAGTGGAAGACATCAGAAACTCACAGATTAGTAAGGTAAAAGTTAAAAGGTATACAGATAATTCAAAAAGAATAACCTGCAAATTTTCAATGTGACTAAGGAGGTGCAAATAATGTAATTCACGAACTTGAAGTGAAATATCTATCAAGTTTATTTTTAAATGTATTTATAGTACTACTTTCAAACATTCTAATTGGCAAATAATTCCATAAGTTAACAATCCCATTGAAAAAGTACTTTACCTCATTCAAGGTGAAATATTTGCCCATGAGTTTTCATCCATTACTATGAGTGAAATCAGATGAATCAAGTCTTCAGTGGATTGAGAGATCAATATCATCAAAGTCTTTGATAATTTTGAATACTTGTATTAGATCACCCTTTAACCTTGTCTTTTCTAAACACATTCAAGTCATTTAATCAGCTCTCACAGAACTTATTTCTCAGCCCAAAAATCATCTTGGTTGCTTGACACTGTACTCTCACCATTTCATCTGTCATTTTTGAGTTCAGGGAGACCAAAACTGAACACAATATTCAAGATGAGGACAAACCAATAAACTGTTAGGAGTAAGGATGATTTCCCTTGACTTTTGTTCCATATGCTGCTATATCCACTACCAGGTATCTAAAACACTCCACTTCCTCCAAGTTCTTTCCATTCAAACTCTCACTCTGAATAACCTGTCTCTTTTCATTGCAAAACCTAATAACCTTACTTTAATTAACATAAATTCTCAACTTTCTCCATTTACACACTCTCCCAAACCGACACTAGCTTCAGCAGTTTCTCACCTGAATCTGCCATGAGTTCCATATAATCAGCAAACAAAAACAGACTCACTTCCCAGGCACTCCCATCCCCCAAAACAGCATACCTGCTCCTCTCTCCAAGACCCTTTCATTCAACTCCATACTAACCCATCCATAACCAAATCGAAAAGCCATGGTGACATAACACACCCTAAGCACTGACCCACCTTCACCTGGAACCACACATCATCTTTTCTACCTTACTCTCTTGATAAAAACACTTCATATGCTTTCTCTAGATTGATAAATGCCACATACATATTCCTTGTTTCTCTAAAGAAACAGTATACCTCACACACATTATTCAAAGCAAACACCTGATCCACACATCCTCTACTACTCTTGAAACTGCAATATTCTTTCCCACTCTGATGCTTTGTGAATGCCACCACACTTTCGTCTGTTTCCTTGTGCTACCTCGCTAATGCGGGAGACAGCAACAAAGCGTAATAAAAAAATAAAATAGATATGGTGAGAAATAAGATGCTGATGAGTTGAGAAAAAGCTACAGTTGAATGGGTTTAGAGAGGGAGTATGACAACATGAAAGAGAGGCTTTGTAACTGATGACTGGATGAATGAATCAAATCAACATATGAATCACTCTCTTAAGATAGCTGGCAAGGCTTAGGATAGGAATGTGAGTGATTATGGAATAAAGACTACTGGAATTCTATGGTGCAATGGCTTGGCCTTTGAGTTAGTGGACTAATGTCATCTTACCTGAGCTTGATACTGTTCAAGTATTACATGACCAGGAAATTCTGGCTCAGGAATATGGGCAAATTTTTCTATAACTAAGTGGAGGATATGGAGACCTTCCAGCCGCAATTCATCACTGTCGCTGGTTGCTCCCATAAAGCCCATACGCACCACTTCACTTAAGTGCAGCACCAAATAGTCTCCTGAAAGTGTGAAAGAAGGCAATTCATCTTCTACTCTTATTATCATAACGTGCTTCCTAAATGACAATTCTACAGTAAAAAGTCCTGAACTGTACAAACCATGACAAAAGAGATGAATTTATTTGGCGTGATCAACGTCCTTTTGCTTTGAATAATAATAAAACAAACAAACAAACAAAAAATCACCTTTCATTTTTGTAGTCTGCATTTCTCTAGCAAGAGCCAAATCAAAATGAGCACGATTATTTTCACACTCCTGAATAATTCTGGCAATACACTGAGCAGCAAACACACGGGTGGTCCAACGGGGAGGTATACTGGGATGAGGGTCAGGCTCCCCTCCAGTGTGGATCTGAACCATGTCATCATCAGCACCTTCTTCACCAACCTCACCGCTGCCTTCATTTGTTCCACTCTCTGAGAAGGCAACAAGAGAATTAAAATTCTAACAAGAATTTTCTCAAACACTCCCACATAATGAAGCCCTAT
The DNA here is from genome assembly GCF_036320965.1 of Panulirus ornatus. Taxonomy (NCBI): domain Eukaryota; kingdom Metazoa; phylum Arthropoda; class Malacostraca; order Decapoda; family Palinuridae; genus Panulirus; species Panulirus ornatus. Next base: position 13,032,397 of record NC_092226.1, on the reverse strand, counting down.
GCACTTAATAACAATTCCCTGTAGTATGCTTCCAAAAATGTTGAATAATTCTACTATACAATAGTGTAGCATGTGTAATGTACACAGTTTTAACCTTCATATTCCATGAGTGCAAATAATTTCATTCAATGCAACTTGCATTACAAACCTGATGATATACAACTAATCACCTCAAATGACAAAAAAAATGTAATCATAAAGTTAACTTTAAGCATGTAAAAAGCATGTTACTGAGCTGTAATAATACCCTGTAAAGTGTTTCCAAAAACCTGAATAATTCCGAGATACTGTATCACAGCCAATCTCAGTCTTCAAGCTATGTGAGTGCACATAATCATCCCATTTAATTAGTATCAAAGAATCATCAATATACATCCTATCATCTCTAATACAAAACATATGGTACATTCTTCACAATGGTTGAAATCAGTGAGAGAGTTTTTAAAGGAAAAGGTCTCCCATATCAGTGCTAAAACCAAATTATGCAAAGATAGTTTAATGTAAATTTCCTTAATCCAATGACTGGCTGGACTGTACACATCATAGTATTAAATTTTAAATAACTGCTGGGGAATATATGATCAAAAGTTTTGAATCTGTCATCTCTGACTTGAGGAAAAATTTACAACCATTAATGCTTGTGGTGGCTTCCCACACACTGTTAACAGATGCTACAGCCTGAAATATTTCCATACACTTTTAAATATATGAATATCTGTCAAGGAAGCCATTATGAGATTTGTACTATCCTGCTATGAAATATTTATGAAGCTGAGAAACTCTTACAAAATTTCAACTATCAGTGACTAAAACAGTAATTATATTTGTAACAAAAACATTTCCAAAAATACCACACGCTACATATGTCTGTACTCCTGGTATACCTTATAAGCATGGCAATAAAGCAGCACAAGTTCCAGGGAAAGTAACACATATGATCAATTTTTCACCATGATACATATTCATAAAATTATTTTCTAGTCAGTTCCAATGACAACATTAACTTATATATCTTAAAATATTTGAGAATCTCCCACACACTGGGTGTATAGTAGATATAAAGACTACCAAAGTGAAATGGTTCATGCAACTAATTCACATATTGGCCTCAGAGGATCAAATTCTGTTTTATCAATAATTCTTAAAAGTCCAAATGACAAAAGCACAAAAACTCCATGATTAATAGACATTATTCTCTAAACTAATAAGAAAAGCAGTGAAAAGAAAGTTCCCCAGATTCCCTGTACTTCACAATCTGGTGTGGGAGCCATTGCTGGTTCAACCAGAAAGGAATTATCAGCACAACCATTATCATACTTGATCGCCATTTCCTGTTTCCTGTTAGCCCCAGGAAACGCACGAAAAAAGACCCATTCCACTCATATACATATGACCCCCAACTTACGATGATTTGACACGATTTTTCAACTTTACGATTGTGAGATATGCGACACTTCATTATAAAAGAGGCTTTGTGTTATATGATTTTCACAACTATAGGCTAATGTAAGTGTTCTGAGAACATTTAAGGTATGCTAGGCTAAGCTATGATGTTCAGTGGGTTAGACGTATAGTATTTTATTTATTTATTTATTTTGCTTTGTCGCTGTCTCCCGCGTTTGCGAGGTAGCACAAGGAAACAGACGAAAGAAATGGCCTACCATGTATATACACACACGTCCACACACGCAAATATACATACCCATACATCTCAATGTATACAATATATACACACACAGACATATACATATATACACATGCATCAATTCACACTGTCTGCCCTTATTCATTCCCATCGCCACCTTGCCACACATGGAATAACATCCCCCTCCCCCCTCATGTGTGCGAGGTAGTGCTAGGAAAAGACAACAAAGGCACCATTCGTTCACACTCAGTCTCTAGCTGTCATGCAATAATGCTCGAAACCACAGCTCCCTTTCCACATCCAGGCCCCACACAACTTTCCATGGTTTAACCCAGACGCTTCACATGCCCTGATTCAATCCATTGGCAGCACGTCGACCCCGGTATACCACATCGATCCAATTCACTCTATTCCTTGCCCGCCTTTCACCCTCCTGCATGTTCAGGCCCCGATCACACAAAATCTTTTTCACTCCATCTTTCCACCTCCAATTTGGTCTCCCACTTCTCCTCGTTCCCTCCACCTCCGACACATATATCCTCTTGGTCAATCTTTCCTCACTCATTCTCTCCATGTGCCCAAACCATTTCAAAACACCCTCTTCTGCTCTCTCAACCACGCTCTTTTTATTTCCACATATCTCTCTTACCCTTACATTACTTACTCGATCAAACCACCTCACACCACATATTGTCCTTAAACATCTCATTTCCAGCACATCCACCCTCCTGCGCACTACTCTATCCATAGCCCACGCCTCGCAACCATACAACATTGTTGGAACCACTATTCCTTCAAACATACCCATTTTTGCTTTCGAGATAATGTTCTCGACTTCCACACATTTTTCAAGGCTCCTAGGATTTTCACCCCCTCCCCCACCCTATGATTCACTTCCGCTCCCATGGTTCCATCCGCTGCCAGATCCACTCCCAGATATCTAAAACACTTCACTTCCTCCAGTTTTTCTCCATTCAAACTTACCTCCCAACTGACTTGACCCTCAACCCTACTGTACCTAATAACCTTGTTCGTATTCACATTTACTCTTAACTTTCTTCTTTCACAAACTTTACCAAACTCAGTCACCAGCTTCTGCAGTTTCTCACATGAATCAGCCACCAGCGCTGTATCATCAGCGAACAACAACTGACTCACTTCCCAAGCTCTCTCATCCCCAACTGACTGCATACTTGCCCCTCTTTCCAAAACTCTAGCATTCACCTCCCTAACAACCCCATCCTTAAACAAATTAAACAACCATGGAGACATCACACACCCCAGCCGCAAACCTACATTCACTGAGAACCAATCACTTTCCTCTCTTCCTACACGTACACATGCCTTACATCCTCGATAAAAACTTTTCACTGCTTCTAACAACTTGCCTCCCACACCATATATTCTTAGTACCTTCCACAGAGCATCTCTATCAACTCTATCATGTGCTTCTCCAGATCCATATATGCTACATACAAATCCATTTGCTTTTCTAAGTATTTCTCACACACATTCTTCAAAGCAAACACCTGATCCACACATCCTCTACCACTTCTGAAACCACACTGCTCTTCCCCAATCTGATGCTCTGTACATGCCTTCATCCTCTCAATCAATACCCTCCCATATAATTTACCAGGAATACTCAACAAACTTATACCTTTGTAATTTGAGCACTCACTCTTATCCCCTTTGCCTTTATACAATGGCACTATGCACGCATTCCGCCAATCCTCACGCACCTCACCATGAATCATACATACATTACATAACCTTACCAACCAGTCAGCAATACAGTCACCCCATTTTTTAATAAATTCCACTGCAATACCATCCAACTTAACTTAAAATTTTTTCAACTTAAGATGGGTTTCTCAGAATGTAACCACATAGCACGTCAAGGAACATCTGTACACATAAATACATACATCCACATACATGTACATATACATACATATATCAACATATATCAACATATACATAAATACATACATATATCAACATATATATATATACATACACATACATGCATAAAACCACAGAAAAATGAAACAATTAATTCCCAAATACACTTTTGTGTCATGATCACATCATCAAGGGAGATGCACTTGGAAACTTATTGTGTTTCATTTTCCTGTGGCTTTATGCATATACTAGATCAAATGCAAAACTGTGACTTCTTGCAATACATACACATATATACACATGTAAATACTCATACTTGCTTGTCTTCATTCATTTCCAGCGCCATCCCACCCCACAGGAAACAGCATCGCCACTCCTGCATCAGCAAGGTAGCGGCAGGTAACAGATGAAAAAGGCCACATCCACTCACACTCATTCTCTAGCTATCATGTGTAATGTACACAAAACTGCAGCTCCTTATCCACATCAAGGCCCCACAGACCTTTCCATGGTTTACCCTAGACACCTCACATACCCTGGTTCAGTTTATTGACAGTATGTTAACCCCAGTATACCACATCGTTCCAATTCACTTTATTCCATGCACGCCTTTCACCCTCCTGCATATTCAGGCCCAGATCACTCAAAATCTTTTTCACTCCATTCTCCCACTTACAATTTAGTTTACTGTTTCTCCTTGTTTCCTCCATCTCTGACAAATACATCCTCTTTGTCAACCTTTCCTCACTCATTCTCTTCATATGTCCAAACCATTTCAACACACCCTCTTCTGCTCTCTCAACCATATTCTCTTTTTTTTTTACCATACATCTCTCTTACCCTTTCATTACTCATTGGATCAAACCACCTCACACCACATGTCTTCAAACATTCCATTTCCAACACATCCACCCTCCTCTGTTCAACCCTATCTATAGCCCATGCCTCATAACCATATGACATTGTAGGAACTATTATTCCTTCAAACATACTCATTTTTGCTCTCTGAGATAACATTTTCTCTTTCCATACATTTTTCATCGCTTCCAGAATCTTCACCCCTGCCCACCACCTTATGACACTTCCACTTGCATGGTTCCATTTACTGCCAAGTTCATTCCCAGATATCAAAAACACTTCAACTCCAATTTTTCTCCATTCAAACTTACATCCCAACTAACTTGTCCCTCAACCCTGCAGAACCTAATAACCTTACTCTTAGTCACATGTACTCTCAAGTTTCTTGTTAATATTTCATTGTTAATATTGCTTGCAAAAATTTGGAATGTATTGAAATTTAGCTTCTAATGTACCACTCTTCCCCTATTTAGTATAATGGGGGTTTCCTTACTTGTTTCATTTTAGACCTTTCCCTAAAGTGGTGAAAAACTTTTATGGGAGGGATGGAAACCTTGCAATGGATTGCAAAAAATGAACTAACAGTTGATGTTCACCCAGTACCTTACTCTCTAAATACAAAATATAAGATTCACCCTGATTTATAGTTTCCCTACCATACTAAGCCAGCTAACACTACATATAAAAAAAAATCTTACAATCACTACATGCAGATGACTGTTCATGCTGTTCTTGTAATTCTAACAAGTTCAAAGTTCAAGTGCTTTTTTTGGGCATGAGCAATACAATTAAAAAAATTGAGGTAGTCACTCTTCTTCAAGACAGTTTCAAAACTAACAACTAGACATTTTCCCAAGTCTCATTCATTTAAACTACTGACATGATTAATTCTGATGGATTTCCATCACTGGGCTGCAAGTTCAGCCTCCACCCTCCTTACTGACAAGAGAGGGCAATAAATATTTCTTTAGAGGAAATTTTGAAGAAACAAAGCACACAGTGCAGAAATGTTCTCACTGTCCATTATTCATACACAGATATATCCAAGCATACATACATACATACGTATTTGTCATTTCCCACATCAGCAGGGTAGCGTTAAGAACAGAGAACTGAACCATAAAGGAAATATGCTCACTTGGCACCCTTCTCAATTCCTTCTTTCAGAAAATTAAAAACAGCGGGAAATGGCGGATAGTTTAAAAGAAAGAAAAAAATATAAATCTAAGATCATACAAAGGATAAAATGAATGAAATATAAGAGTAGCCACAATCAGTATTATCCTACCTTTCTGTGTAGCTTTATCCACCACTTACCTGATGCACTGGTGAGAACTTCTTGACACAGGGTAAGCCACAAGTTAAGGTGGGAGGTAGCCAGAGCTTGTAACATTGATGTTAATGTATGGTGTACATGTCTTACCAAGACACAATCTGTCTCAGTATCTAGAAGGCCAAATAATAAGCCAGGGAGTCCTGTCTCTGTCATAGTCAACACTGGTGAAGAAAAATTTTTTGCCCATTACATGCAAAATTTAAGTGAAGGACTTGAAATGCATCCCTACATCTGAAGTATCCTGATCCAACATGCACATTTACACACTGAAATCATCAAATGTAACCTGTACATTTTGGTCAATAAACATCTCAGCAGTAGCCATAATTAATAACATCAAGGCAAAAAACATTCGCTTAAGAGAATGAATAAAAAAAAACTACAAAACTGCTGTAACATTTTTCATCACATACATGGCAAGTCAGAAAAATCCATCTCCATGGTAATTATCACAAAAACAATTAAACTTATCCTATTAGTCTATGATACATTAGCTTCTGGAAACACACAGAAATGAAACTTTCTGACCTTTACTTAAAATCATACGCATCCAACAATCCTTAACCCTTAAATAGTGGCTGACATCAAATGATGTTCTCTTAGGAAACAGCAGCTGACATCAATTGATAAGCTGACTTTTCATGCCTCTGTTTACATATCCAGCTAACTTATCATACAATTAGTAGCCTATTAAAGCCTATTAAAGACTCTCTCATCACCATGAAGGTGAAGGGCAAAAACCTGCAACCAGGGAAAATTTCTGCAACCCTCAGTACCCCTAAAACCATCATTGTAAATGCACAGCCATTCACTCCAATGTTGTAAGTGGTGATCCTACTGAAAAAAGTAGTGTCAGATGACCTAAGTTATTAGGAGGAACTCATGATATATATAAGAAGGTGAGGGAAGAGAGAGAAAAAAGAGAAATGTGAAGAAATAAGTGAACTCATCAAGGGTGTTCTTACTGGATTTACACAAGGAGGGAGGCTTGCAAAGGGAGATGTTATCAAAAACTTGTGCTTGTGGAAAAAATCATGTAACAAGTGTGTCTAATTTCCTCTTCATACGATCCTGAAGTGATGGAGGACTTCAGTGACAGATGATAAGTAAAGAGCTCATTTGTAAAATCAAAGGTGGAAAATTTCAATTTACATACATGTTATTCCCCAACAACATGGTGTTTGTCTATAAAATTTGAGTTGTGTATTCAGTATAAAGAAACAAGACCAACAAAAACAAAAAACATCATCTCCATGTCTTTTTGTTGTATTTGGAATTGTCAAGCACACCATTCACAACCCTTCTACAAAGGAAGTACTGTGTTATAACTTTCTATGCATTCTCATTTACTTTTGAATGCTACTCTGTCAATTCATAGAGGATTTTCTTTTCTGCACAATGCCAGATGGAATTTCTGGATTATGTCCACTGTTTAAAGGTTAAAAAATCTATTTACCACCTCCAGAACTGCACCAGATCCACATCCACAAGCAAAGAACTATGCCAATTTCATTACATACCTACATTAACCGAGGCTAAAAACAATGAATCATTTAATGCCACTATATGAAACTTACCCTGCTCCTGTTCCTCACTCCCTTGTGCAAGGCTAAGGGCATGTTCACACACCTCCCAAGCTTCACGTTGTGACAACTGCCTAAGACACGATACCGCAGCACGGCGGAGTAACAGATGATCACAACTCAACTTTCTCTGTTTAATGAGAGGAAAATGAAACATTTGGGTACAATGAATTCATATCTCATTCAATCATAAACTGTCAACAAAGCAGTTGATGTTCAGTACTTTTGTTGTCATTCTTTGCACTCTTGCCTTTCATGTTTTCATCATCACCATGTCCAATTTCATTATCATAATCTTTATCATTATCTTTACCATTAGTTTTTTTACTTGTTTACAGTTTCCTGAATTGTAACCTAGCTCTAAGAGCAGATAGAGAATGGGCTCGTTCATTTACGTCTACTCACTAGCTGTCATATATAATGTACCAATCCAGACCCCCTATGCACAGCCAAAACATCTCTCCACATGAGCCTCTTTTCTATGCTAACTCACATTCACCATACTCTATCCAACCATATAATTTCCCCTTTTTCAAGAGCATCTAAAATTTCTTACCCTCAACTCCCCTAAGATGTGATCAGACATCCAACCAGCTACCCCTTACAACATATCACATCCATAAGTCTCTCTTCAGCATACCTATCAAATAGGAAATAATCCAATAATGCCTACTCACTATCACCCCTAATCACCTATGTATATCATTTTTTGTTAGCTAGGACGGCATGGGCAACTGAGGCCCTAATCAAGACCATATCACTGTTCGCTGATGATACAGCAATGGTGGATGATTCGAGTGAGAAACTACAGAATTTGGTGACTGAGTTTGGAAAAGTGTGTAAAAGGAAAAGTTGAGTGTGAATGTGAAGAAGAGCAAGGTTAATAGGTTCAGTAGGGTTGAGGGACAAGTTAGTTGGAATGTGAGTTTGAATGGAGAAAAATGAAAAATTGGAGGAAGTGAAGTGTTTTAAGTATCTGGGAGTGGACTTAGAAGCAAACAGAACCATGGAAGTGGAAGTGTGTCATAGGGTGGAGGAGGGGGCGAAGGTTCTGGGAGCGATGAAGGTGTGGAAATAGAGAACATTATCATGGAGAACAAAAATGAGTATGTTTGAGGAAATAGTAGTTCCAACAATATTATATGGTTGCACGGCACAGACTATAGATAGGGTTGTACAGAGGAGGGTGGATGTGTTGGAAATGAAATGCTTGAGGACAATATGTGGTGTGAGATGGTTTGATTGAGTAAGCAATGAAAGGGTAAGAGAGATGTGTGGTAATTAAAAGAATGTGGTTGAGAGAGCAGAAGAGGGTGTGATGAAATGGTTTGGACAGAGTGAGAGAATGAGTGAGGAAAGATTGACAGAGAGGACATGTGTGTCAGAGGTGGAGGGAACAATGAGAAGCAGGAGACCAAATTGAATGTGGATGGATGGAGTGAAAAAGATTTTGAGTGATCGGAGCCTGAACATGCGAGAGAGTGAGAGGCGTGCAAGGAATAGAGTGAACTGGAACGATGTGGTGTACCAGGGTTGACGTGCTGTCGAAGGACTCCACCAAGGAACACATTCTTTAAAGCAAACACCTCATCCACACAACCTCTACCATTTCTGAAACCACATTGCTCTTCCCCAATCTGATGCTCTGTACATGCCTTCACCCTCTCAATCAATACTTTCCCATATAATTTCCCAGGAATACTCAGCAAACTTATGCCGCAATAGTCTGAAAAATCATCTTTATCTCCTTTGCCTCTGTACAATGGCACTATCCATGCATTCCACCAATCCTCAAGCACTTCATAAGAATCCATACATACACTGAATATCCTTACTATCCAATCAACAACACAGTCACCCCTTTCTTAATAGAATGTACTGTAATACCGTCCAAACCCACCGCCTTGCCAAATTTCATCTTCCACAAAGCTTTCACTACCTCTTTTCTCTTAACCAAACCATTCTCCCTGATCCTCTCACTTCGCACACCACCTCGATCAAAACACCTTATATCTGCCACTGTATAATCAAACACATTCAACAAATTTTCAAAATACTCCATCTCCTCACTTCATCACTACTTGTTATCACTTCTCCATTTCCCCCTTCACCGACGTTCCCATTTGTTCTCTTGTCTTACACACGTTACTTACCTCCTACCAAAACATCATTCTATTCTCCCTAAAGTTTAATGATACTCTCACCCCAACTCTCATTTGCCCTCTTTTTCCACCCTTACACCTTTCTCTTGACCTCCTTTGCTGATAACCACGAGGAAAATGAAAAATGATAAGTTCCCAAGTGCACTTTTGTGTAATGAACATCAGGGGAGACACAAGAATGAGATAAAAGATGTAGAACAGTCAGTCGATATGCAAAGAAGAGATGTAGCTGAGATGCCATTGGTAAACAAACATTACCAGATGATGGTGTTCAGGTTGGTAGTGTTTGGATCTGGCATCATGCCTTTCATATAATTTTACTTTGTAGTCAGGAAAGGGAACTGCTTACAAATTTTGCCTAAGACAAATAATATTAATGTTACAGTTCTTTGTGTATTTACAAACAGAAGATTCAATTGTATTATCTGAGTTAAAGGAGTTATACTTAATAACTGAATTAGCATTACTCCCATCAATACAAACTGTATTGACAAGTAATGCTAATTCTCAAAGAGAATATCCATAAAAATTACGAATATCAACAATCAAAGTGATCTCAACAAAACAACATAAGTTCCTTATTATAGGTTATGATCAATCATACAATAGTTTAATAACAAGAGGGCAACTCACCACCAGCATAGGTACAAGGGAGGAAAGGTTAACATGTCTTGGGGCAAACATGTGCATCTGCTGCAGACATGTGATAGCTTCAGCTTGAACTAATGGATCAGGATGTTCCTGTACCAGCCCACATCCACACAAAAGAGACCACCTAACCATGACCACACTACTGTTTGTACCTGAAAAAGGGAAAGCAAAATGTCATTCCAAAAAATATACAAGTTCTTGACAGGGTCGTATAAATATGACAGACTAAGAAGATAAAGCATTTGGGAATGCCATGCTTGCCTTCCCTAACAGACATATAATAAACAGAAAAAGTAATTTACCTTGCAGTTCTGGACCAACAGTTGTAATGAGAGCTTGGAGACACTTCCCAATACACTGATGCACCTCTGCTGTGTGAAGGGGAACGGACAGCAAAAGCTCCAGAAGCAAAGCTAATGAGGGCTCCACATATGAGCGAAACATTGGACCTCCAGAATCAGCAATAAGGGATAATGCATGAAGGGCCCAAACCTGGTTAAGAGTTAAGTTATTAATGATGGGAGGAGGAGAAGCAGGATGGTGGTGGTAGTGCATGATTCAAACTGGAAAAACACATCAGTAAAAAGAAAAAAAAAAAAAAAGGTAACCATTTCAGCTAACACAGACTTCAAGCATATTTATTTATTTCATTTTGCTTTGTCGCTGTCTCCCGCGTTTGCGAGGTAGCGCATATGTATAAAATATTCCAAGGAAAAGTTACCAGGTATGTACATTTATTCTTTATTCAAAATTCTGTCAGAGTATAAATGTTACCCAAGTCCCTTATAAATAGGTTCCTACTGCCCAAGTCTGCACTACTTCTAGTAGAAGGAAAATAGACTCCTTTTAAGTGAGACAATCCTTAACAAGACTATTCCCAAATATACAGCCTTCCCAAAGGTGACTTTTCGTTCTAGTATAACCTCAAGCATGAGCAGGCAGGTAGGTATGTATGTATGTAATATAAGTATGCTTTCAAGAATGTGTGAGAAATACTTAGAAAAACAGATGGATTTGTATGTGGCATTTATGGATCTGGGGAAGGAATATCATAGGGTTCATAGAAAATGCTTTGTGGAAGGTTTTAAGAAGACATGGTGTAGGAGGAAAGTTGTTAGAATCAGTAATAATATTTCATCTAGTGTGTAAGGCTTGTGCATGAGTGGGAAAAGAAGAGAGTGATTGGTAACCACTGAAGGTTGGTCTGTAGCAAGGGTGTGTTATGTCTCCAAGATTGTTTGATTTATTTGTGGATGGGGTGGTTAGGGGGGTATATGCAAGAGTTTTGGAGAGAGGGGTGAGTATGCAGTTTGTTGGGGATGAGAGGGCTTGGGAAGCAAGTCAGTTGTTGTTTGCCGATTGTATGGTCATGGCAAGGTCCCTGAGGATTGGCAGAATGTTTGTATAAAGTTGAGAGGAACAAAAATGAATATTCAAATAATGGAGGCATGAATTTGTTGAGTGTAGTTGCTAAGTTGAAGGTGAGGGTGGTGACTGATAGGGTGGTGAAAGGAACAGACTATCAGATCATGGATGAACAATGTGGCCTCTGGGGTGGTAGAGGAGGTGTGGATCAGGTGTTTGCTTTGAAGAGTGTGTGAAAGAAAGAGTAACAAAAGGACCTGAATGTGTCTTTTATGGATCTGGAGAAAGCGTATGACATGGCCAATGGAAATGCTCTGTTGAAGGTGTTCCAAACATATGGTGTAGGAGGACAGCTGCTAAAAGCACTGGAATCATCCATCAATAATATACAATCCTTTGCATCAAAACTACAGACACATTTACTCAGCTCACTTCCTAAGTCCTTTCATTCCCAGGGGCAAAAGCACAAATAATCTCCCACATCTTGCAATCCATTTCAATTTTCAACCATATCAGTCTGGTGATCTCTTCCTTACACCTTTAATAATTTTCTACAACATGCAGGGAATACATGGGAAGTATTCTTTCTCCCCTACCCTCAGGGTTCTGCCCCCTTTAGTCATCTCCTATGACATGCAAGGAATATATGGGAAGAAATAAGGACATATATTTATCCATCAAACACCTCAAATTACAAAATAAAATATAAAAAGTCAAGAAGCTGGGAGAAGCTCATCATTCTACTAGCTGCCAGTTCTGAGAGTGAATCAAATATTTATGTGAAAACAAAGGCAAATGAGAATATGAGTATTTTACCTGAACAACAGGAGAGGTTGTGTCCTTTGCTAATGCCAGAAGAATACTGATGGAGGTACTCAGATGTTGACCAGAACCCATACCTCCAACATAGCGATGCAAACAACCCAATGCTAAGGAGTGACCTGTACGGCTTACAGCATCCCGTGCACTCTTCAGCTTGTCAAAACTATTTTGTGCCATCTCTGCAACAAATCGTGGGTCTCCTACTACCTGGGCCATGCGACCAATAGCTTCACCTGATGCACAACGTAGTGTTGAATTGGGGTGTGTTAGGCCTCCCTATAAGATACACAATTCCTTTAATCAATTAAACATCAACATCATTAACAGTTTAAAATAAGATAATGTCTATCACAACATGCATCACAATTTGTACACTTGACATAACAACTTTAAAAATACCTGTAGTATTTATAATACCAACCAAGAGAAGAGCTGTTGCAGCTTTTTTCACATCATCTTGGCCAAAGGATGCCTTATTGTCACTCAATACCTTCAGGGCACTTAAAACAGCAGTGAAGATGTTCATCTGCACAGCTTCTTGACGCTGACTCTTTGCTGCTCGAATCATATCCCCAAATAAGTTTAACATCTGGGAAAAAGAAAAGATATAATCAGATAACCTGTGCAGGAGGCAGCAACTAAAAAGCATGGATAGTGATAAGGACTTGGATCAGAATTCAGAGAAGAAAAACACAAGTTAGAGGAGGCTAAGGGCAGAGTACTCTTCTTGAGAAAGGCGAGAACAGGAGTGTTAAGAATGTAAAGGCAAGATAAAAGGGGAAGGTAGATAAAAGTAAATTTATTTGTACTTGTTTGCTCTTTCCTGCATCAGCAAGGTAGTGCCAGGAAAAGACAAAGAATGGCCCCATTTACTCACATTCACCCTTTAGCTGTCATGTATACTGCATTGAAACCAAAACACCCATCCAAAGCCAAGCCCCATGGAATATTCCATGGTGACCCATTACCACCCAATATGTTTTGGTTCAGCCTCCTGACATGTTGACAGATGCACACCATATCATCCCAATTCTCTTTTCCTCATGAACACCTCTCATCCTCCTGAATTTTCTGGAATCAATAACTCAAGGCATCTTTCCCTCCATTCTTCCATCTTTTGGACATCCCACTCCCCCTTGTTCCTTCCACTTCCCACAAGAATATTATCTCTATTTGCTCATCCTCCCCATATTTTCAGTCAACTTCAGCATACCCTGTTCAGCTCTCATAATCATACTCCAATCATTACCAAACTTCTCTCATATTGGCACTTCTTACACAATCAAATCTCCTCACATGTTGTCCTTAAGGATTTCATTTCCAATATATCAACATTCTTCAATTCTTTTTCATTTAGAGCCCAAGATTAGGAACTATACAGCACTGTCGACTACTATACCATCAAATATACCCATCTTTGCCACTGAAGAAAAGATACTGATCTCTCCTTCCACACACTTCTCACTGAATCCTGGACCTTAGCTCCCTCTCCCACTCCACAGTTCACTTCAGCTCTCACGATTCCACACCCTGCCTTGTCCGCTCCCAGGTATATAAAGCACTCCATTTCCTTTAGGCTCTCTCCATTCAAACTGAAGTTCAGACCAACCTGTACCCCCTCAACACTGAACCTGCTGACCATATCTTTATTCACATTGTCACTCAACTTCCTCCTTTAACACACTCTGCCAAACTCAGACACCAACCTCTGCACTTTCTCTTCTGAGTTTCCCACCAGAGGCATTTCATCTGCAAACAGCAAATGGCTCAACTCCCAGAATCCCCACCCCTAGCATCTGCATCTCCCTCACCATGCATGATTTTTTTTTAGACTTGCACCAGAATCCTTAGCATATTCACTGACCATCCCATGCTCATCCTATAAGTGGTAGCACAAAAGAATTACAGAGGTCACAATGGGTCAATCTTACATAGGTTGTTAATAAATTGGTTCATTACATACAGTATATAGTCTTTCATTTGGTAAGCTTTATCAATTAGATACAAAAAGGGAATACAATCTTAAAATTTCAGTTATCTTGTTATTAAAGTATAAGGGGCTATAACATTTCCTGTACAGATTCAAGAACCATGGTGACATAACACACCCTTATAAAAGACCAACCTTAACTTGGAACCACATAACCTCCTCCTATCCTATTCACATACATGCTTTACTCTCTAAATAAAACTCATTCCATTTAGCAGCTTCCCTCTCAGGCCATAAATTCATAGCAATACCATATGATATCTCTGTCAGCCATTATTATTTTTTTATTATACTTAATCGCTGTCATCTGCGCCAGCGAGGTAGCGCAAGGAAACAGACAAAAGAATGGCCCAACCCACCCAGATACACATACAATTTCTCCAGGTCCACAATACCACATAAAAAGCCCTCTCTCTCCAAGTATCCTATGCTGGTAAAATGTAAATGATGTGCCGTCCACCTTTAACCTAAAAAATGTAAAAAAAATATCAGTCCAAATCACTGCTTGACATAGAAAGCAACTTAAAGAGGAGGGAGTAGGGGGTTGGAAATCCTTCCTCCTATTTTTGATTTTCCAAAAGAAGGACCAGAGAAGGGGGCTAACTGAGGATATTCTCTCTAAGGCTCAGTCCTCTGTTCTTCATGCTAGCTCACTAATGTGGGAAATGGTGTATGTGTATGAAAAAAACACAAGAAATAATAAACAGACATGTAAAAAAAAAAGGAGAGGCAGCTGAACTCATAGATGAAATCAATTCCTGATGAATCTTGAAGAAATAATCATTCCAGAGATGATGTGGCAGAGAAATATTGAAACTCAACAAGCATAACATATGGTGAGTGGTACACACAAGCCCAGCCATTTTGGTAAAGCCTTAACCTAGGTATTCATAGGTAGATAGGTACTTCCCCCTTGTTCCCTCTGTTTTTGAAACATATATCCTCTTAGCCAGTCTCTCTTAACTCATCACCTTCATATATCTAAACTGCTTCAGCACACCCACGTCAGCTCTCACAGTCATATCCTTCTTATTAAAAAAAATTTTCTTTCATTGCTAATACCCTATAAAACTATATACACAAAGACAAGATGATAATACTATGAAATTTAAGGACACAAGTAATTAATCCAAGGCTTGATAACATGAAAAATTACCTACAATAAAAGTCTTTGACCCAAGATTGTTGAGCATGATGACCTGCACTCATAAAGAGATCGTAAACATAATCACAACACTGAAGAAAGCTGGCTAAAATGCAAGGTAATAGTTCAGGATTGTATCCTGGCCAAAGTTCAATTCAAAATTGGAAATTCAGCTGATGTTCTTTCAACATCATTACCTTCAAATTAACCATATATCCTATAAAACTGTACCCAGGAAAAACAAGTTATGACCACTTATGATATTTACAGACACATGCTAAGGTAAACTAAATACTGTACACTACTAAACAGGAAACAAACCAATGCTGCATCTTATCAACACCATTTGGTATGAAATGCAAATATTACTTTTCCTATACACAAGCACTAGACTACTCCTTTCATTCTATTTTCATCACTGACTTCACTATTAGCTTTTCACATCTACATCACAATGCACAGCCCATGCTGTTGGCAATGTACAGTAAATGAATGAACTCTAAAAAACATAAAATGTTCCTCTATAGAGGAGTTACGTGAAAAGGAAGTTTTACCCACAAATGAGACAAATTATGTACATGTTTCTCATATCCATACCACCTTAAAAAAACACCTCTTCCCTTACATTACTGACCACATCTTTCACATCATGTCTCATTTTCTGTTCTTAATTCATCCATTCCCCTAATTTCACATTTAACAGCAAAAGAAATAAATTTCAGCTGCCCACACTCTACTAAACAATAAGCTGTTACACTGAGCTATTCCTTTACAAAAACTGCAAAAACTAAAGCCTAATGCAGAAAAGATATTCCTTTGAAAAAGCTTAACAAAACTTACAAAACACTATTTTTCAATGAATCACTCACCTTAAGTCTATGTTTATTTGCTACCAGAGGGAACATCTGACCAAACAACACAACTGAAGCATCAATGACAGCAACTCCTAGAGGCAAGGGGCCAGCAATGGTTTCCCCTTCAGGAAGTGGTCGGTACAGGAATGTTGGGTCATGCTCAAGAGCTCCAGAACCACTGGCACTATTTGGTTGCAGCTGTTTTGGAGAAATACCTCATCATTAGGATTTGATATCAAATGGTTATTGACATGTTTTTTGTTCATTATCTTAAATTTGTTTCTGAAGACAGAACGTCCTTGATTAACATTGGAAATACAATCCTCAAAAATGCAACTTTAATCACGTCATGTCAATCAAAATTGATTTTTCTACACAAGCAATGCTCTAAACTGGAGTTGGTTCTCAGACAATAAATTGGAAACATTCTGCACATAAAAAGGCCAAGAATGTTTCCAGATGAAAAGAAAACAGGCATATGAGAGAGTTGATAGAGATGCTCTGTGGAAGGTACTAAGAATATATGGTGTGGGAGGCAAGTTGTTAGAAGCAGTGAAAAGTTTTCATCGAGGATGTAAGGCATGTGTACGTGTAGAAAGAGAGGAAAGTGATTGGTTCTCAGTGAATGTAGGTTTGCAGCAGGGGTGTGTGATGTCTCCATGGTTAATTAATTTGTTTATGGATGGGGTTGTTAGGGAGGTGAATGCAAGAGTTTTGGAAAGAGGGGCAAGTATGAAGTCTGTTGGGGATGAGAGAGCTTGGGAAGTGAGTCAGTTGTTGTTCGCTGATGATACAGCGCTGGTGGCTGATTCATGTGAGAAACTGCAGAAGCTGGTGACTGAGTTTGGTAAAGTGTGTGAAAGAAGAAAGTTAAGAGTAAATGTGAATAAGAGCAAGGTTATTAGGTACAGTAGGGTTTAGGGTCAAGTCAATCGGGAGGTAAGTTTGAATGGAGAAAAACTGGAGGAAGTAAAGTGTTTTAGATACCTGGGAGTGGATCTGGCAGCGGATGGAACCATGGAAGCGGAAGTGAATCATAAGGTGGGGGAGGGGGTGAAAATCCTGGGAGCCTTGAAGAATGTGTGGAAGTCGAGAACATTATCTCGGAAAGCAAAAATGGGTATGTTTGAAGGAATAGTGGTTCCAACAATGTTGTATGGTTGCGAGGCATGGGCTATGGACAGAGTTGTGCACAGGAGGGTGGATGTGCTGGAAATGAGATGTTTGAGGACAATATGTGGTGTGAGATGGTTTGATCGAGTAAGTAATGTAAGGGTAAGAGAGATGTGTGGAAATAAAAAGAGCATGGTTGAGATAGCAGAAGAGGGTGTTTTGAAATGGTTTGGGCACATGGAGAGAATGAGTGAGGAAAGATTGACCACGAGGATATATGTGTCGGAGGTGGAGGGAACGAGGAGAAGTAGGAGACCAAATTGGAGGTGGAAAGATGGAGTGAAAAAGATTTTGAGCGATCGGGGCCTGAACATGCAGGAGGGTGAAAGGCGGGCAAGGAATAGAGTGAATTGGATCGATGTGGTATACCGGGGTCGACGTGCTGTCAATGGATTGAATCAGGGCATGTGAAGCGTCTGGGGTAAATCATGGAAAGTTCTGTGGGGCCTGGATGTGGAGAGGGAGCTGTGGTTTCGAGCATTATTGCATGACAGCTAGAGACTGAGTGTGAACGAATGGGGCCTTTGTTGTCTTTTCCTAGCGCTACCTCGCACACATGAGGGGGGAGGGGGATGTTATTCCATGTGTGGCGAGGTGGCGATGGGAATGAATAAAGGCAGACAGTGTGAATTGTGTGCATGTGTATATATGTATGTGTCTGTGTGTGTATATATATGTGTTCATTGAGATGTATGGGTATGTATATTTGCGTGTGTGGACGTATATGTATATACGTGTGTATGGGGGTGGGTTGGGCCATTTCTTTTGTCTGTTCCCTTGCGCTACCTCGCAAAAGCAGGAGACAGCGACAAAGCAAAATAAAAAAAATATAAAAAATTACAATAGCAAAATAAATGTAAGTAAAAGGCTCCATTGATGAACTTTCTCTAGAATCTTCCTTTAAATCCTCAAATAAAGGCCTTGCTTTCTCCATAAGTAACTCTTAAACTATGCAGTGCATCTAAAATAATGCTTCTCATGTGTGAAAAAATAAAATCTTTACAGAATATCATCATATCCTATGTCAATGAATGAAATATTCAATATTTATTTATTTATTTTGCTTTCTTGCTGTCTCCCGCATTTGCGAGGTAGCGCAAGGAAACAGACGAAAGAAATGGCCCAACCCACCCCCATACACGTGTATATACATACACATCCACACACGCAAATATACATACCTATACATCTCAATGTACACATATATATACACACACAGACACATACACATATACCCATGCACACAATTCACACAGTCTGCCTTTATTCATTCCCATCGCCACCTCGCCACATGTGTCATGCAGATATTCAAATAAGTGGCATACTTTCCACCATATATGATGTGGGAGGGTCTTGAATGGACAAAGAAAGGCACTGAATTGCAGCATTTTTCTTTTTTATCTAAGGCTCCAGTCATGGATTAAAGTCCATATCAAGGTCAGGTCTTAACTGAAACAATTTCAACACAACAGTAACATTGATCAAAGACTAGGTATACTTTGCCTGTGATATGACTGTAAAACAAAGTTATTCACAACTACTTTAATCAAGGACTTCCTGTATCTGCTAATAATATAACAGTATCAGAAGAATCTGTAGTACACAATATCTAAACTAAAAAGAACTGAGATTCTTGAAATATCAAGTTTCTAAAAAAATTGAAGAAAACCTTACAGTTTGGAAATAATGTTATATTCATCATCATTAACTATATATCTCCTCAACATCACTTGCACATGTTTTTTGTGATTGTCAAAGGGAATGAATAAAAATAATCTAAGGGATTCTTAAAAGAGATCTGATCCTTTCAAGTGAAGTACCTTGTCCTAAAGAGCTTTCAAACATGTATCTTAAGAAATAAAGGGAACAGAGACAGTGTACAACAATTACACCTCTACCACATATCAAAAATTACATTTCACTTGTTATCTTAGATATGTGACCTGTGTGGATACATTTTACAAATCTTTTTTTCTTTCATACTGCTTTGCTGTTTCCCACTTTAGCTAGCAAGTTAGCACCAGAACACATAATCTACATAAATATCATCAATGTTACCTCCAGAATCATACCACTCACGAGGCAGGTCACTCAGTGACAAGTATGGATTTTCTTAAAAATGTTATGTCTGATTAAGGAACTTGTCTCAGACTCATGTCTGTATTACCTGATCCTCAATTGCTTTATGATGTGTGTGGTGCAGCCAAGTACCAAGTATAACTGAATCATCTGCATGACACATGGTGCGCAAAAGGGAGGTAGTGGTATTGGCTCCACTTTCTGCCAGAGTGAACTCACTCACCAACAACTTCAAGATGCTTGTGTAGTGACCTGGGGTTATGAAACAGTTATTAAAACAAGTCAATGCATTAAGATATAAAAGTATCACCATACCTTCCTTTAACTTACACATAACTCAAGCAGGCATTAGGAATGTCTTTGTGGGATAGGATTCATTAAGGGCTTTTTCTGTATTCAACATACTGTGCAAAGAATTTACCATTTCTGTAATTTGCAGGAAAAACTGAGGACAGTAAATTCTCATACGATGCTAATTAGTCTCAGAATTAGAAGATATGAATGTGAATCCTATGGACACTAGGGCAAATTCCATGAATTTAAGTACAGTAAAATGGTATGGAACTTATGTAAAGACATACACCTTGCCACAAGGTAGATAAAGGTTTCAGAACCTGTTGAGGATAATGAGAATTTGTTAGGAACATGACAAGGCATAAGTGATTTCACAACATGACACCATGACACAGATTTCAGTTAGAGAGTCTCTCTATAACTGCTTCTCCTGTTTCATTAAAGTAATATCTGAATAAACTGCAAAACATCCTCATATGTATATATCCAAAATCTAGACATCATGTAAAATAAAAACTTATACTGACAAGCCCCACAAATTACTACATATAGTATACTTTGATTATTTCATATGCTCTGGATCAGCCCACTAACAACCAATCACCTCCTATATACAGTGTCTGCAAAAACCTTGTCATCCCCCCATATATTTTCAAAGGTGATGTCAGATGTACATTCTAGGACACTGTTATCTTTCTTTTTACCTTGATTACCATGTGCAGATATCTAGGCATGGAATAGGCAAGGTTCCTGAGGCATCCTAGGTCCACAGTTTGAGTCTATAGGGTCTTTATCTGAATGAGGGCAGGCAGTGATGAGGGGCAGCATGGAGCAAGCACGACTTTCATCTGGTTCCAGCAGTTCTTGAGTTAAGGTCTGAGGAGTTCCCATGCCACTCCAGCAGTGGAATATTTTTGTGATAATCAGTTCATGGCAGGGGGTGCAATCCTATATGAAGTGATCACACCCATGAACCTCATGAAAAGGAAGCAGATGGTCTTCTAGTACTTTAATGTATTGCTCTCTTCATTAGTCTCTCTTCAATCATCATACTCATAAGTATGAGCCATCTAAGATCACACTACAAATGCTCCCCAATTTATGATGGTTCAACTTATGACCTTTCAACTCTACAATGGTGCAATAGTGATACACAGTGAGTAGAACCCATACTTCGAATTTTGAATTCTGATCTTTTCCCAGGCGAGTGATATGCAGTGTGATACTCTCTCATGATGCTGCGCAGCGGCAGCGAGCTGCAGCTTCCAGTCAGCCACACAACCACACATAAACACCTTTTTGTGTTTTTGCATCTCATAATGTTTAAAAAAATATCTATCAGTGTCTCCTACCTCTGGTGAGAAGAAGAGGAAGGCAATTACTCTTGAGATGAAATGAAAGATGACTGCTCAGCATGAAGTTATACCTGAGGCACCAAGAAAGTTCACAGCAAAGAAACAATATTATAAAATAGGCTTTCTGTTGGATGATTTTGTCCAACTGTAGGCTAATGAAAGTGTTCTGAGAATATTAAATGGACAATATCATATGTACTTTCGACTCACGATAATTTCAACTTATGATGAGTTTATCGGAATGTAATCCCATCATAAGTTGAGGAGCATCTGTAGTCAGTCCTCACAGTCAAACCACTCTTAGAATAAAAGGTCCAAGTTTGCTACCCTATAGTTTGAGTGAAATAGAGAATTATCTGGTGTTTGCTTTGAAGAATGTGTTTCAGAAATAGTTAAAGAGAAAGAAGGATTTGTATGTGGTACTTACAGATCTGGAGAAAGCATATGAAAGGGTAAACAGACACAACTTGTGGAAGGTCTCATGAATACAAGGTGTGGGAGGAAAGCAACTAGAAACATTAAAGTTTTGATTGAGACTGTAAGGTGTTTGTACCTGTGAGAGAGAAGAGTGAATAGTCCCTGGTGAAGGCTGGTCTATGATGTCACCATGGCTATTCAATTTATGTGGGAGGGGGGGGTAATGCATGGGTCCTGGAGAGAGGGGCGAAAGTGCAGTCTGTAGGGGGTAAGAGGTCTGGTACATCTGCTGATAACATAGCATAGTGACAGATTCGTGCAAAAAACTACAGAAGCTGGTGACTGAGTTTGGGATAGTGTTCCAAAGAAGAAAGTTAAAAGTACTGTTGATAAAGGCAAAGTTATTAGGTTTAGCAGAGCAGAGGGACAGGTTAGATGGGATGTGAATTTTAATTGAGAAAACTGAAAGAAAAGAAGTGTTTCAGATACATAGGAGTGCACATGGCAAAGGAACCATGGAAGCAGAAGTGAGTCATAAGGTGGATGAGTGGGCAAAGGTTAAGGGGGAATTGGGGAATGCGTGGAAATAGAGGTCATTATCTGGGATTGCAAAAATGGGTATGTTTAAAGGTATATTACTCCCAACATGTGTGGATGCAAGGCAAGGGATATGGATGAGGATGTGCAGAGGGTGGGTGTGTTGAAAATGAAATTTTCTATCTATTCATCTATCTATGTATAACTCTGATGCACGTTCTCTCTGGGAGCTCCCATCAAGTGGGTGGCCATACCAAAAGAGTCTCCACTTATCCCTGTCCTTACGTGCCTCCCTAGCATACACCACACCACATATTCTTTCATTATTTCTCTCTCTCCAGTATTCTTCCACTGATTTCTCAATGTTACAGGTGGTGTTCCTCTCACACCAACCCCTTTAGCTGTACTATCATACACTCTCTTTGTAAACTCCCAGTCTTGCATTCTTTCCACATGCCTAAATCACCTCAAAGTATTACATTTCACTGACTACCACTCCACAATTCATTCCCTGCCATATTACATCTCTCATACACTCATTCACCTCTTTCTTCATTCCATCCAATCATACCACAAGCTTCTCTCAAACAGCTCATTTCCATAGCCTGGATTCTTGACCTCTGTGATTCATTCCATGTTTTGGCCGCACAGGTCAAGGTTGGGAGGACTTCCAAACTTACATCTCTACCCTTCATTATCTTATGAAGGGACCAAATGACTCTTCTATCCTGTACTGTTCTCTCTCTCTTATCTTTCCTTCCATATCATCAACCTTACCTAAAATAGCTCATAAATACTTAAATTCTCTTACCTCTTTTTGAAGATAATATGTAGTATGAGGTGGTTTAAGTAATAAAAGGGTAAAAGAGAGGTGAAGAGGGTGTGCTGAAATGGTCTGAACATATGGAGAGAATGAACAAGGAGAGATTGAAATAGAGAATATATGCATCAGAAGTGGAGGGGAAAAGAAGGGGAAACCAAATTGAAGATGGAAAGATAAAGTGAAAAATATCTTAAGTTGTCCAGGCATGAATGTGCAAGATGGTGAAAGGTGTACGTGTGATATAGAGAACTGAAACAATATGGTATAAAGGGGAAATGTGCTGTCAATGGGATGAACCAGGGCATGTGAAGCAGTGTGGGGAACCATGAAAAGGTCTGTGGTGCTTGGATGTGGTTAGGTAGTGTATTGTCAGTGTACTGCACATTACAGCTAGAGAATGGATGTGAGTGAATGTGGCTTGTCTTCAACTGTTCCTGGCACTCCCTTAATAATGCAGGAAATAGCAGACAAGTATGAAAGATCTGAAGAAACATCCACTAGCATAAAGAATTACAAAAAGGAGTGTTTTCATTCACATTTTTGAGTGTTTATACTCAAATTAGTTAGTCTGCACTGAACTCTTAAATGATATTTGTGTGTTTTATTGCCTTTCACCCTGATTATCAATACCTCTCTGTATTCTTCACTTTCCACTTTTAACACTTTCATCTATCATTTGACTCATAAAGAGTTTCTCCAAAATTCTCTGGTATATATTCAACATCACTTTCTCTGTATTATCTGCCTTGTTTTACATCAGTTTCATAATATCCTTCTTCCTTGCCTAAACTGTTGTCCTTTTCCTCTGTGCACATATATTAGTGCCACAAATATCCATTGTCTTCATCATATATTTCTTCTAACTGGCAGTCATATTGCCACTGTCCACAGCTGCACATTCAGTTTCAGGTAAAATATCTTCATCCTCTACATATCATATTTTACATTTCCTACATAGGTTGCTAAGAAGATAGTATTCAATTATCTTATGAGTAGTGCACAAAATCTGTCTCTGCTCTGATACTTTGGCTGTATATATGCCTTCTGTTCTAACTGCTTTTTCAAAAAAGGTAATAAGTCACTGCCCAGAAATTATTGTCCAATCATCTTAACGTCTGTAGTTGAAAAACTTGCAGAAACCATAATTTGAGACAAAATTGAGCAACATTTAGAGAAACAATACTTAACAAATGATTCTATGCATAGCTTTCAATAAAAATCCTCATGCCTGACAAATTTGCTCATGTTCTTTTCAGATATAATCAACAATTATGATTAAAGCAGTTGATGTCAACTATCTATATTTTCAAAAAGCATCTGATAATGTTCTGAGTCAAAGGTTACTACCAAATTATGTCACATGGTACTGATTGGGTTGTACTTCAATGGGTAGAAAACTGGTGATTAGTGGCCAAGCTTGAGATTGGTGAGACGCAAAAAGTGGCGTGCCACAAAGATCAATACTGGGAATGGTTCTTTTTCTGATATACACCATTGATACTCATAAAGTAAGATATCAAAATTCAAAGATGACACTAAGCTGGGAAGTAAATCTTCAAATGAACTTGAATATTTGTACTTTCAAACTGACACAGACAAACTGATGGACTAGGCTCATGGGTGGCAAATGAATTTTAATATCAGTAAGTGTAAAGTTTTACATATTGGTAAAAAAAAATGAAAAAGTAAGTAACAAAATGAATTCTGTTAAACTACAAAAGGTATATGAAGAAAAACACTTGGGTATAATAATTTTTGGCGGGCCTAAACCAAGTAAGCTGCACAGAAGTGCTGATAAAAGCAAACAAGATTCTTGGATTCATATGTAGGGCTTTTAAATTTAAGTCCAGCAAAATCATCCTTGCTCTTTGCAATTCCACGGTTCATCCCCATCTTGAATACTGTGTTCAGTTCTGGTCACCCTACCAGAAATAAGACAGAATGGAGAGAGTGCAGCGTCAAGCTACAAAGATGATTCCAGATTGAGAAACAGCCTATGAGAGCCAGCTAAATAACTGTATGTATTCAACTTAGAAAAGAGAAGGTTAAGATGTGATCTGATACAAGTTCAAAAATACAAAATCATGAAAGGCTTTGATAATCTTGATTTATCAAGGGATTTCAGACTTGATATGCCTTAATACAACCACAGCAATGGATGCAAACTTGTGGCTAAATGTTTTACTTCGAATGAGGTGAAGTATTTTTTCTTCAACAATTGTTAATATAGAGAATAAATTACCAAAAAGAGTGGTTGAAAGCAGTACTACAGTTACAACTAAGAACAGACTTGATAATTATATGCTTCAAGTCTACAACTAACATTATTTGCACTTCCTTAGTCAAACTGACAGTCTGCAGGTTTTCTCAATGAATGATCTGCATGCCTTCTATGCTAATCTGACTTTCTGATATCTTCCTCAATCACAAACAGCCTCAAAGGGACCCAGTGTTCTGCTTTTTGAAGTCCTTTGTATTCTCTTTGAATTCATACTATTTCTTAGACCTGTTTGCATTACCCATTCTGTTCACTAACTCCTCAATTTTCAATTTGCTACCATATTCATAACATTTCATCAGTTTAGTAATTTCTTCAACACTACAGTAAACTGATAATGCATCAAAAAAAAATCATGATTGTGCTTGCAAGTTCATCTTGAGTCATCTCTTTCTCAGAAGACATATATCTTTCTGATTCATTTATTCTTAACAGCAAATGAAATTCCTTCTTGACTTTTAATTGATATATTTGCTTCAATATCATTCTAATACAAAAATCTGTTATGTGTTACATTTCAAGAAAACTTTCAAGTTTCTTTTTCATTTTTCATTCATTAAATTTCCTTTCCAAATTTCCTCAAGCTCAATTTTCATCTCCACAGTTAATCTTCTCTTGTTATTTCTCAAGTAAGAATTAATTTGTTGGTTCTTTCTGGGTTTGTTAATACTAAAATTGATATTACTCCTTTATATGCTTCTTTGAAATGTTTGAATATTGAGTCATTTCTAAATAACAAAAGACATCGTTAATATCAATAGCAAAAGAGCAATACTACAAGATTACGTACAGGACTTTACTTCAGAAGACCAGTTAACTGAAATCTGTTGCCATCCATCTTTATTTTTTGTATGATTAATTTTCCTAATAATCTGTATTCTTCTTGGTTGTAACATGTTATTTCTCTGCCATTACTAAGTTTTGGTATCATTTCCACATCAATGCATCCTGTTTCAATGTAGTTCAAAGTAGTTTTGATGTCACTTGCTCAGTCATTCTAATAAATTTGATACACACTATCATTCTTATATTTTTCAATAGGCGTACTCTTGTGAATCACTGCACTACTTTCTTTTTTCAACATTGTCATCATTTTTATTTTTTGTTAACCCTGCACTCAGTAACTCCTACTACATATTTCCTTGTTTCAAAAAGCAATCAGTTATTTTTTGTATCCTTCCTGAGACTGTCCTAACTTACTTCAATTTCAATTATTTCCACCTCACTATTATAATGCACTAGTTTTTTCTTTTTTCTAAAATCACTGCACATTCACAAAACCTTCCATGTTATTCTACATGTTATATCTTTAGTAATTCATGGTATGTTTGAGGTTATTTTCAAATCAGCTGTAGGTATCTCTTGCTGGTATACATGGCAGAGAGAGAGCGAGTCACCCATCACAGATCCCATAATGGGGGATCAAGCACTGACTTGCATACAGCAAACAAAATTAGTGAATGGGCTGAAGTACTGCAGCTGAGGCAATCATGCCTAAGTAAAATCATTATTCTAATCTTACAACAGTTTGGTTAAAATCATGAAACTTCCTTAAGTAATTCAAGACTCTCATTATAAAATAAGGTAAAGAGGAAATCACTAATATACACAGAATGTATAAGATCTATCTGCTAAGATCACACTTAATCAAAAATACACATACTGTTCAAGACAGTCTTTTAGAAATTCTTTACTAACTGCTTTTCCCATACAGTCTACCATATAAGAGAACCATATGTTAACAACATCAAAACTTACTTTCAAATGACTGTGGAGGGAGAAGCGCCAGCACTTCATAAAGACGTAGTCGCACCATAGCTGTGGAGGCTTTGAGGTGTTGCCCATACTGCTTCACAATGTGTGTTATGCTGGTGGTTTGGAAAGATTATATCCACTACTGATTTTACTCATGTTCACTACCTGCTCATGATAACTCATGGTCTGCATTATCAGCTATATTATCAAAATATGAATCAAACAAGGGGTCATATATGTGTAAATTAGTTACTTTATATCTTAGAAGTAAGAATTAAGCTTGAAATTACAATATACATAGCTAACCCCTTTTGGACAAAAAAAGGAATGCTTTAATATCCTCTACAAACAATTCATCTGCTCCACCCTGTATTATGCCTCACCTGCTTTGTCATTTACCCTGTCAAAAGCAAATATTGTATAACATTAAAGCTGTACACCACACAATACTGCATTCAGAACAATTACCATAAGCCTTAAAACTACAAATATTCAACACATGTATAATGAAATAAAAATACTTCCAATACAATCTCATCTGAATATACTCTGCATACGCAATAGCACTAGGTCCCTCCCATCCAAACAACTACATAACCAACCATAACCAACCATCAACATCAATGTAGCTCTAAAAAGCTTACCCCTTCTTCACACTTCAACAACTTACACTTACAGACTCCTCCTACCGTAACAAACAACTCTGACAAAACATATACATATTGAAGTGTATATAAGAGGAAGGGGATGGAATGGAAAAGGGGGCAAAAGTCATGCCTATCTATAAAATGCAGACTGGGAACAGGCAATAAATTACAAAACAGTTTCACTGATGAGTGAGGTCTGTAAGGTTCTGGAAAAAATATCTGAAAACAGACAGATGACTTTCTACAGAAGGGAATTTACCCAAGCAAGAGACAGCATGGTTTTAGGGAAAGGGTCATGCATAACAAACCTCATAGATTTCTATGAGAAAGTGAGCTCTGTCTAGGACAAAGGGGAAGGCTGGATGAACTGTTTGTATCTAGAATGCAAGAAAGCATTGGACTCTGTGCCACATGGGAAGGTGATTACAAAGCTGGATCACCAGGCATGAATAAGGGGGAAACTCCTTTAATGGACAGAATATAATCTCACTGGAAGGAAACAGAGAAGTATGTCAGAGAAGCATTCTCTAAATGGGTTGATGTGACATGAAAAAAGCCACAGGGTTCAGTCATCAGACCCTGACTTCTCTTGATCTACATAAATGACTTAGTCGAATATGGTTGCACATCATGAAGGCAATGAGGATTGCATGAACTTACAAGGGACCTAAACAGACTCCAAAATTGGTCTCATACATGGTTGATGAAAAAAATCCTGAGCAAATCTAAAAAGTAATGAGGATGAGACAAAGTGAAAGAAGGCTTCAAAATGAATATTTTGAAGCAGGATATAAGCTTCAGGATTCTGTATGTGAGACGAACTTCAGACATCATCCCTAACCTGTCGACATAGTCTCAAATTAGAAGAGTAGTTAAGGGGACAAACTTTCTGCTGGCAAATATTAGAATAGCTTTCAATTATATAGATAAAGATGTATTTGGTAAGCTATTCATATCCTACATATGGCTAAAACTAAAATATACCTCTCAAGTTGTCAGAACACCTAAAGAAGCACAAACAGCTAACAGAGAAAGTCAAAAGGGAGGCAAAAAAGATGGCACCAGAATTAGGAAAGCTGAGCTACAGGGAAACGCTTTAGGCTTTATATTTCTCCATTTGGAAAAAAGAAGAGTGAAGACTGATCTGATTTCAACCTTTTAAGATTAAAAAAAAAAAAAGATCAATGATGTGGAAGGCAAACAGTTCTTTGAAAGATGTAGGGACAGAGCAACCAGAGAACATCATAAAATCAAGCAAGAAACTTGTCAAAAAAGATGTAAAGTACTTTCATAATATATGAGTGGTGGATGAATGGAGGAGGAAAACAGGACTTGGTAAATGCAGATAGCATAAATTTAAGCTGTATGACAGTAGAGAATGTTCAAGAGATGGGGCCCCACAAGTGTAAATGTCCCTTCCTGTACAATACAAGTAATTACACAAGCAAGGAATATGGACCAATTGGCATCCCTATTTGTTTTCTAAGGAATGTGCTTCTGTGCTTAGGCCTATCCTTGCTAATCTTTCCTACTTTGTGAAAAAATCTTTCATTTTGAAAACATAAATTGGTATGGCCTATCCCAACAAAGGGTGAAAATTCTAACCCTTACAAACATAGTTCTTTTGTTCTGTCTTCCACTTCCAAATCCTAACCCTTCCAAACATTGTTCTTTTGTTCTGTCTTCCACTTCCAGTCTTCCTATCTCTTCTCAATTCCTATTTTTTTAACAACCTTGGATATCAGTCTACTCTCTGATCATCAGTATGGCTTTCACAATGTGAGATCCATTGGTAATAACCTTTCTTATCATACTAATGTCTGGTCAACCCATCTGAGAAACTCTAGGGAATCCTCTGTTGTAGTGCTTGATATATCAAAAGCTTTTAACTAGGTTTGGGACTAGTGTCTGATCCCCAAGCTCTCCATTTTTGGCTTCCTCCCTCACTCTGTTTTCTCAAGTCAAGCTTCCTCTCTGTCCAGTATATCTCCACAATTTTTCTGTTCAGTATATCTCCACAATTTTTCATGGATAAACCTATCTGTCTTTCCCCATCAACAGCTGTGTCCCTCAGGGTTCTGACCTCTCTCTGGCTTTCTTCCTCCTTTTTATCATTGACAGGCTTGCAAGGAAAAGAGTGAACTGGAACGATGTGGTATACTGGTTTCAGGGCATTACACATAACAGCTAGAGACAGTGTGAACGAATGTGGCCTTTTTTGTTTGTTTTCCTGGTACTACCTCCTTGAGGCGGGGGGTAGAGATTGCTGTTTCCTGTGTGGCAGGGTTATGACAGGAACGGATGAAGGCAAGCAAGTATGAATATGTACATGTGTATATGTGTATATGTCAATGTATGTGTATGTATATATATGTGTATATGTTGATATTTTTTTTTTTTTTCATACTATTCGCCATTTCCCGCGATAGCGAGGTAGCGTTAAGAACAGAGGACTGGGCCTTTGAGGGAATATCCTCACCTGGTCCTCTTCTCTGTTCCTTCTTTTGGAAAATTAAAAAAAGAAAAAAAAAAAATACAAGAAAGAAATATAAGTCAGTTGATATACAACGAAGAATCATAGTTAGGATGCCATTTGGTAAACAAGTGACTTGTATACCAAATGGTGTCCTAGCTAGGTTTCTTCATTGTATATCAACTGACATGTACATCTTTCTTGTATCTCCCCTGGTGATGTGAGTATTACATGAAAGTGCACTTGGGAACTCATTGTGTTATGTATATGCATCTATATTCCTAGGAGTCCAAGGGGAAATGAAACACAATGAGTTCCCAAGTGCACTTTCATGTAATACTCACATCACCAGGGGAGATACAAGAAAGATGTACATGTCAGTTGATATACAATGAAGAAACCTAGCTAGGTCGCCATTTGGTATACAAGTCACTTGTTTACCAAATGGCATCCTAACTATGATTCTTCGTTGTATATCAACTGACTTATATTTCTTTCTTGTATTTCCCCTGATGACGTAATCTTTACAAGAAAGTGCACTTGGGAACTTATTGTGTTTCATTTCCCCATGGACTCACAGGAATATCCTTGACTAAGCACTAAATTGCAATCCTTTCCAATATTTATGTATATGTGCATGTATGGGCATTTATGTATATATATGTGTATACAAGTGGATGGGCCATTCTTTCATCTGTTTCGAGGCGCTACCTCTCTGGGTTGACCATGGACCAACTACCACAACCCGTATTTGAACCTATGTGCTCGACCCTGAGTGACTTATGAATGCAACATGGCCAAGAACACTAACCATTCATTACACCACTATCTGCAAATATCTGGGCATGATACCAGCAAGGGTCCTCAAGTATTCTAAGTACATGGTTTGGGTTCACTGGCTTTTAATTCCCTGAATAAGGCAGCGCACTGATGAGGTGTTGCAGGACGCTGACACCTAATCGTATGTTCAGAGCACCCAGTGCATCGAGAAATCTCACATGTACCACATTTTCTTACTTCCAGGCAAGAATTTGAGCTTTCTCTTCCTTAGTAAGATAAGAGCCAACCATTTTCAAGCATAAGTGGAAGAAATTCAGCAACAAGAAGAGATAGTCCCAAACTGAAGTGGCAGCCTGGCAGAGTAAAGAAAGAGCATCATCCCTGGTTCTTGCACAATTAGAAAAAATAGCCTCAGAGACCTGATGTGCGATGATTTCACCCTAAGAGCATCATAAGCTTGTACCCACAATAAACCTTAACTGTGTGTCACCCTTGAAAATATATGGGGGGAAACGTTTTTTGTGGACACTGTTAAAGGTCGTTTGTGGTAAATAATTTATAATAACCTCCATAATACATCTACTGATGAGTGTAAAGCAAAAGGTCTGTTTGTGGTAAATAATTTATAATAACCTCCATAATACATCTACTGATGAGTGTAAAGTACCTGGAAAGCATGAGAAGGGCAGCTTCAATAGGGAGAAGGAGTCTTCGAACTGTGTCTTCAGCAGCTAGCTCTGAACAGTGGAGCAAGAAGCTGTGCATTGATGCAAGGGCACCTGCTCTGCCTTCCAAGGTTACCTAAAAAAGAAAGATAAATTCAAAATAAGAATGTAAATATCTTTTTTATCTATTCAAAAAGCTAACATATGAAATTCTACATATCTATCTGTATTGAAATGGGAAATTACAAGTAAATTAATGGAAATTAAGAGAACATTTCAAAATTTACCATATGTTAAGGAAGGATGGGAAAGATATAAGATGTTAATAAGAAGAGTATAAGTAATACAGCAGAAGAGGGTGTGCTGAAATAGCTTGGACATGTGGAGAGAATAAGTTAGGAAACATTGACAAAGAGGATACAGTATGTTAAAATAAGCTTTAATGCAGGTATTTCTATGATCTACCAACTTTTGCCTTGGAAGTACCGAAACACTATTTTTTCATAACCAATCTTGAATTTTCGTAACTAACCTTGAATTTCCACTGTCAACCTATGACAATACCCAAACTTAGTTTACTGTATCTGATGTGCTGTTGCAGCTAGCAAAAATACATCACAGCTTAACTTTTCTCCAACACCCAGGCCACTACAAACACATGCATCTTTTCACTAAACTCAGTATTTGACATTCAGTCTCTTTACCTAATATTTTCATCAGTGTCTAAACGATGATTGCCAACACAGCAATACATCCTATCATATTTACTAGGACAGTAACATTGATATCAATAGTTATCCCCAGCTTCAACAACTGTTCAACAAGATGTGAGCACAACTGAAAGAGTAGAGATGAATAAGAAAAAAGAAACAAAAAACTTTGAGAGGACTATTTTGCATAAGGCATGATAAACCAACACTTTTCCATAAATTCATAAAGAGTCAGATGTCAGTTAAGTAGCAGCTAATCTGGCTATGGGATTCAGTGGGAAAAATTGTAGATGATGTAAGGATATGTAAGGAACTGGATAATTGTAGATGATGATGTAAAGATATGTGAGGAACTGAATAACAAGTTCAGAGGTGTTTTCACCATGGAAAACTAACATCATACTCTCAACTTAATCCTTTCACACACATTTCCAAACTCAGTCACCAACTTCTGCAATTTCTCACTTGAATCAGCCACTAGTGTTGCATCATCAGGGAACAACTACCGACTCACTTTCCAGGCCCTCTCATCCCCAACAGACTGCATGCTTGCCCCTCTCTCAAAACTCGTGCATTAACTCCCTAATCACCCCATCCATAAACAAATTAAACAACCAATGAGACATCACACATCCATGCCACAGACCGACCTTCACTGGGAACCAGTCACTCTCCTCTCTTCCTACTCGCACACATACCTTACATCCTTGATAAAAACTTTTTACAGCTTCTAATAGCTTACCTCCCAAACCATATACTCTTAAGACCTTCCACAAAGCATCTCCATCAACACTATCATATATCTTCTCCAGATCCATGAATGCTACATACAAGTCCACCTGTCTTTCTAAATATTTCTCACACACATTCTTCAAAGCAGAAATCTGATCCACACATCCTCTACCACTTTCGAAACCACACTGCCCCTCCTCTGTACATGCCTTCACCCTCTCAGTCAATACCCTCCCATACAATTTTCCTGGAATACTGAACAAACTTATGCCTCTGTAGTTTGAAAACTCATCTTTATTCCCTTTGCCTTTGTACAATGGCAGTATACATGCATTCTGCCAATCCTCAGGCACTTCACAATAATCCATACATACAATGAATATCCTTACCAACCAATCAACAACACAGTCATCTCCTTTCTTAATAAATTCAACTGCAATACCATCCAAACCTGCCGCCTTGCCGGATTTCATATTCCACAAGGCCTCCACCACCTCTTCTCTCTTAACCTAACCATTCTTCCACTCATTTGGCACACCACCCTGACCAATTCACCCTACATCTTCCACTCTATCATCAAACACATTCAACAAACCTTCAAAATACTCCATCCATCTCCTTTTCACTTCATAACTACCTGTTATCGCTTTCCCCCTTGCCCCCTTCACCAATGTTCCCATTTGTTCTCTTGTTTTTTGCACATTATTCACATCCTCCAAAATATCTTTTCATTCTCCCTAAAGTTTAATGATACTCTCTCACTCCAATTCCCATTTGCCCTCTTTTTCACCCATGCACCTTCCTCTTGACCTCCTGCTGCTTTCTCTTACACATCTCCCAGTCATTTGCACTCTTTCCTTGTAAGTATCATTCAAATGCCTCTCCTTTCTCTTTCACTAACAATTTTACTTCTTCGTCCCACCACTAACTACCCTTTCTAATCTGCCAACATCTCACCTTTCTCATGCCACATGCATCTTCTGCACATGCCATCAATGCTTCCCTAGATACATCCCATTCCTCACCCATTCCCCTCACGTCATTTGCTATCACCTTTTCCCATTCCACACTCAATCTCTATATTCCCATACAGAGCACAATATGATGTTGGCTGACACTTGAAAGTCAAACATACCTCCAAAATGAGATGGGCCACCACGAAATGATTCCAATGAGTTGCCTATTTAATGGGCATGATAACTGTGGCAAGGCGTCAAATGGTATAACTACCTACTGGTATTTGTGTATGACAGGTATGTCTAGCATACAAAACTGGTTGGTTTTCCACCCTTTAAATTTCCTGTTGTGTTCAACAATCATTCATACATAATCATTTAACAAACACTCACCAAATGGAACAAATGTTTATCATAAATGCATATATAAGTATGAATATGAATACATGAGAAAACAGATGGTGAAGTGAAAGAACTTTACTAGGAAGATATGATTGGTAATGAAAAGTGGGGAAACAATTTCAAAATGACTGCTTTTGCAAATATAAGATACCCTATCTGGTGGACTGAAATAAATAGCAAGATGGAGAACTGAATATGCTAAGTAGAAACTTGAGTCCAAAGCTTCTTAACTTACCTGCCATGTAAAAGCATCTCCTCGAGCTTTCTCACTCTCAATCTCCTTACTTGATCTAGGGAAAGAGTTCTTCCACAGAAGCAACATTCGGGGAAGCAACCCACGCACCACCCCTACACCTGCAGCATATAATCATGTTGAAATATCTATAATCTTACATAAGTTCATCATAAGGAAACTCACTTATTATATCACTTCTTTTAAACTCACAGGCATTCCTATAGATCATTGTTAGATTCCATTTGAGCTTAAAAGGAAAATGAAAAAAGAAAAAACTGTTTTTAGTAAATATTCTACATAATGATAAAAGTGACACAAGACAGTGACAAAATAAAATATCACAAAACAAAATCATTAGAATGTACATCAAGGTGCAGAAGTTTGACCGGCTAAAGAGACTTGTTATGTACCTGTGCTGTGAAACTACTGCAATCTGTCAATGATTCATCTATGAGGATTACAAAGTAAATATCAGTATGTTGCAAGATTATTTTCCATAACAGTGAAAAGGAGGAGAAAGACTGGAAGTGCCAGTATTTAAATATATGGGAGCCATCTTAGGTATGTATGGAGATACAGAAGGAGAGATAAGGGAAAGAGCAGTACAGGGCAAAAGAGTCATTGGGTTTCTTGAAGGGTAGAGTGTAAGTATGGAAGTAAAGAAAGGATTAGGGGGGCAGCAGAGCCCTCCCCGCCCTGACTTATGCTGCTGAAACATGCAGATGGGATGAGTCATAGAGGCCAATAATCCAGGCTGTGGTAGTGGGTTATTTGAGAGGATCATATGGTACAACTGGATGGAATGAAGAAAGTAATGAGGGAGTATAAGAGAGATTTGGTAAGGCAAGGAGTGCAAAGGGAATAAATTGCAGAGTAGTAGAGTGGGTGAAATGTAATACTTTGAGGTGGTTTTGGCATGTGGAAAGAATGCAAGATGAGAAGACTACAAGGAGAGTGCATGGCAGCATGATAAAAGGGGTTGGTTCAGGAGGAAGACCACCTGTAACATGGGGAAACAGAGTAGAAGAGAGCTAGGCAGGGAGAAGTGGGGAAAGAATGCATGGAATGGTGTATGCGAGGGAGGCAGGTTAGCACAAGGATAAATGAAGGCTCTTTTCCACTGCCAACCCCTTGATGGGAATTTGAGGAGGAAATGGGCATCAGAGATATAGGAAGGTGTAGAACTGATAGAAAACAGTTAAAGTATCTTCCTGAAAGTTGCGGAATGGTCTCCTCACAACTGTGATCAAATTTCAGCATACAGTAATGACCTCCATGTGGTATTCACCTGTATATGTGTTTCAACCAAAATGTTTTGATGGTAAATGGATACTGAAACTGGAAACATACCAAGTGTCATGATGGAGCCAATGATCAGCCAGCCTGCTTGAGTTCGGTGGAGAGACAGCCGGGAATTCTGACTGGCTGATCGAAGTAATTCTTCTGCAATATTGAAGAGAACCTTTCCTCTCATGTGCGGGATTCCAAGTGGGGTTTTTTGTACACAACCAACCAAAGCTGACACCACACAGCTGGTAAGGAGTATATCTAATTATAATCCATGACCAGATTGTGTAGAAAATCAAAAATTCTGAATGAGTCATCTCAATCAGATAAAAGAAATTTTCTACCGGGAAACTATCATTTTTTTTTCTATTCTTGATTGCCATTTCCTGCATTAGCAAGATAGAGCCAGAAACAGATGAGGAACTGCATTCTCTCACATTCATTCTCTATCTGTCATGTGCAATGCAAAAGACTTAACAATAATGGTCTATATATCTTTACAATTGTTCTCACCCTTTTAGTCCCTTAAAGGGAAAATTAAATATATACGTATATTTACTTAATTGTTTGAGTGATATACACCAGTGACCAATGAAAAAACCATGTCCATTGAACCACCTTCTTAAGATAATTGAAATAAGTTCAATAATAATGAAATCCTTCATATCTACAAAGCTTACGTATTCGTTTCCTGAAAAATATAACTCCCTTCACTACAGTATTATCTTATGTTATCAAAGTCATTAAACAATTTTCATTAAAGAATGGTCACTATTCTCAGAATAAACTTACTTCTCAACAGCAGCTGTACTCTGAAACTCAGACTAATGTTAGTAACTGGCTTCAACATCCTAGTAACTCATAAAAATTTTCAGTTTTGTATGATGCATTATGTTCATACATACCACTCTTGTTATTTGTTGAACATTATCTTGGCTAGTTGGAAATTTTTCTCATTGTTCATTTACTGCATTTCATTTACATGGAAACATCTGAGTCTTCTATACCTGTTGTGCCATATGAAACAATTTTCATTAAAGAATGGTCACTGTTCTCAGAATAAACTTACTTCTCAACAGCAGCTGTACTCTGAAACTCAGACTAATGTTAGTAACTGGCTTCAACATCCTAGTAACTCATAAAAATTTTCAGTTTTGTATGATGCATTATGTTCATACGTACCACTCTTGTTATGAGTTGGTGAACATTATCTTTGCTAGTTGGAAATTTTTCTCATTGTTCATTTACTGCATTTCATTTACATGGAAACATCTGAGTCTTCTATATCTGTTGTGCCACATGAAACTATTTTTCACTGTAAGTTGAAAACTATTCCTTCCAGAATTTCTTAACTATTCCTTCCAGCATTTCTTAACTATAAATCAGGATAAAACCTTCCCATGTGCACTTAAAAAAGTACAGCTTTATTGTTTTCAGTCTTTCCTTATAGTACGGATCCTTTACAGTGTCAATGTCGGCTATGAAAATTTGTGCATAATTTCTCCCTCTACAATTTCACATTCCTGACAGGTGATATCTGTACACAACATTCTATTCGGGAGTGCATTACTGCCTTGTAAAGTATTATCATGGTTTTTCTCTTTCGTATTCAAGGTCTGTAAAACTATCTCCCTTTTTTTCTTTGAAGTAACTGTAGTTCCATGGTGCTCATGAAGTTAAGGCCATCAAACATTATTACTCTAAGGTCTTTTGAATTGTTCTTTCAAAATATGATGATATCTAATTCTGTCCTTGTTTAAACTTCTTCACCTCCAAAATAAGAGAATATTTGGAACTTTTCAACACTAAAAAGCACATTAACTTCAGTGGCTCACCAGAAAACGTGATCTATGTCAGTAGTTTCTTATAAGTTTTCTACTGATGAAATCCCCATACTTATTCTAATACCATCTGATGCTTGTGCACCCCCACCACTAGTTAGACTATGCAATACTCAGCAAGCTGCTGCATCACATGACTACTGTGTGGCCATTGGCAACTCAAGAGTGGGCCATTTTGATAGCTGTTTCTTTCCCGACACCTCAAAGCTTTGGAACTCTAAACACTCTCTTTCCCAATAACTATGACTTGGCACATCTTAAAAGACAGGTTTTCCAGTTCCTCCAAAGTTCGTAATTACTTTCCCTTGTCTCTTCTTTTTCCCTTTCATAATCCTCTCCATATTTCAATAAAGGTCGGTCCGTGATGTGGACTTTTGCCTGTGACTGGGGGAAGGTATTTGCTTTTATGTCAGATATAAGAATGAGAAACAGTAAGGATGCAAGCACAGCTCCTTAGGAAACTGAGATTTCTACTTCAGAGGAATCAGAAATAGCTTGATTTATGGCAACATGTTGTAATGTGTTAGTCAAGAAGTTGTAAATCTACCTTACCACTTTTCTAATCATTCCCATCTGATGCACATCGGAAAATTGTTCATTCATCAGTGCCTTTAAAACTTTATTGCTGCGATCAAGCAAATGAGAGAGAAATGAATTTCCTGCCCTAAAATCATGATATCCTGGGTTATGTAAATTATCTGACTCCAAGTCAGTCAGTTAACTACCATTTTAGGACACTCAAAAACCTTAATGATGTGCAATGTCGATGCAACCTATTGGTAGGGATAGCTTTGCTTCCTGCTATGTGGAAAGTAAGGATGTAAGTACATTTCCCAGAGGTAAATGCGAGAGTCATGGAGAGAGTGGTGAGTCTGCAAGCTGTAGAGGATAAAGGGGCTTGGGATCTGAGTCACATGCTGTCCACTGGTGATAAAGCAATGGTGACAGATTCAGTGAGAAACTGTAGAAACAAACGAATAAGTTTGGAAGAGTGGATGAATGGAGGAAGTTGAAAGTAAATGTGAATAGTTGGGTTTTGAGTTTGAAAGGAGGAAAATTGGAGGAAGTGATGTGCTTTAGTTACCTGGAGCTAATGCAACCATGAAATCAGAAGTGAGTCATAAGGTAGGCAAATGGGGTGAAGGTCCTGGGAGCACTGAGGAATGTGTGGAAAGATGGGCAAGGGGGTGATGGTTCTGGGAGCACTAAGGAATGTGTGGGAAGAGAGGTCATTGTCAGGAAAGGCAAAAATGGGTATTTTTGAAAGTATATTAGCTCAAATGATGTTGTATGAATGCAAGGCATGAGCTACAGATGTAGTCATGTAGATGAGAGTGAATGTGCTGAAAATGAAATGTCTGAGAACAGTATGTTGTAAGAGGAGGTTTGATCAAGTATGTAATACAAGGGTAAGAAAGAAGTCTGGAAAAGAAAAGTGTAGTTGAGAGAGATGAATCAAGGGTGTTGAAATGGTTTGGACATATGGAAAGAAAAGGAGTGGAGAGGTTAACAGAGTGGATATATGTTACACAAGTTGAGGGAACAAGGAGAAGGGACAGACCACACTGAAGGTGTAAGGATGGAGTGAAAAGGATTTTAAATAACTGGGGCATGCAGGAGGATTATAGGCATGCATGCAACAGAGTAAATTGGAATGATGTAGTATACACAGGTTAATGTGCTGTCAACAGACTGAAGCAGGGCATGTGAAGTAGATAGGGTAAACCATAATAATAATATCCATATGATTATTACAATCCTGCACCCTAACCCTAAAACTGTACCCCATTCAACCAGCCTTACTGCTTTCTTAATATATGATTTAAAATCACACCAAACACAAAGAAACTTTCATTTACCTGTACCCAGCAATAGCTTCTGGCGACGACTTAAGGGCATCTAGGCGATCACAGCAGCGGGTGATGAGTGGATGGAGTTGGGAGGGAAGAGCAAGACAGATACATCTTAAGCACCATGCTGCACTAAGCCTTGCTGCACTACTTGGATGAAGCAAAACAGCAACCACTGCATCCACCAAATCTGCCAAAAAAACAATTTTCTTAACCTTATTCTACATCTTTCTATACTCTATTATAAATGGACAAGTATTACAGGAGAAGCACAAAAACTTTTTACTAATCGTGTGGAAAATTTCTTTCTTTTTCAGTCTTGTTCAGTTTTCTGCATGAGTGAAGTAGCATCAGGAACAGAAAAAAAAGAACAATTCACTCACATCCATTATCTAATTGTCATCTGTAATGCACAGAAACTATAGCCCTCTATCCACAACAATGCCCCACAAAACTTTCCATGGTTTTCCCTAGCTGCTTTATATGCCATGGCTCAGCCCACTGACAGCACATCAATCCCTGTGCACCATATTGCTTCAATTAATTTTCTCCCATGCATGCCTTTCACTCTCCTCCATGGTCAGGCCCGAGTACTTAAAATGATATTCACTCCATCTTTCCATCACCAATATGGCTTCCCCCTTCTCTTTGTCTTCCCCACCTCCAAACATAAATCCTCTTTATCAACCTCTCCTCAGTTCACTTCCTCCAGTCTTTCTCCATTCAAGCTCACAACCCAACTAACCTGTCTCTCTGCCCCACTTACCCTAATTACCTTGCTTGTATTCAAATTCACTCTCAGCTTTCTTGTCTCACACACTCTCCCCATGTCACAAACTAACTTCTGCAGTTTCACTTGAATCAGCACCAGTGCTGTGTCATCAGTAAACAACAACTGATTCACTTTCCAAGCCTCTTCATTCCCTACAGACTGCATACATGTCCCTCTCTCCAAGATTTATCTCCCTCTCTACCTCATCCGTAAACAAATTAAACAGCTATGGTGACATATCATACCCCTACCGCAGACTCACCTTCACCTGGAACCATTCACCCTCCTCTCTACCTACTCACACACATGCCTAACTCTCTCGATAAAAATCCACTGCTTCTTAGAGCTTTCCTCCTACACTATGTATTCATAATACCTTCCATAAATGATTTCTATAAACTCTAATATATACTCTCTCCAGATCCATATATACCACATATATGCTACATACATCTCCATCTGCTTCTCTAAGTATTTCTCACACATTCTACATAGAAAAAAATCTGATCCACACATCCTCTACCACTCCCAAAATCTCAATATTCCACCTCAACCTGATGCTCTATGCATGCCCTCACCATCTCTATCACCATTCTTCCCTATAAGATTATACATGCATATCATCAATCCTCAGGCACTTCCCCATGATCCATGCAGACTTTGAAAATTCAAACTAACCAATCAACATCACAGATACTCTCTTTCTTATGAAATTCACCTGAAATACCATCTGCTCCAGTTGCCTTGCCACATTTTACTTTATGCAAGACCTTTCTTTAGAAAGGCTTTCACCTTCTCTTCTCTCTTCACTAAACCTCTTGCTATAGCACTCTCAGCTCGCATACCTCCCCAACCCAAATATCCTACATCATTTTTTCACTGGAGACTCCACTCATGGACCAAAGTCCACATCAAGGCTGGACCTTAATTGAAATATAGAGAGGATTACGAAAGAGGCAAGAGAAAGTACTTACTGATTTTGAAGGAATAGAAAAATTTGCCTTTTACAATGTGCCAGGTCATAGTTATTGGAAAAGATCTGAGAAGTTAAAGAGTTTATCTGCTTTTCTATCATCAAACACATTCAGCAAACCTTCAAAGTACTCGCTCCATTTCCTCTTCACCTCATCACTGCCTGCTACTACCTCCCCATTTGCTTGATACAATCTTACCATGGGATAGAAATCACAAAAGAAGAACCCTTTTTGACTCAAGAAAATATTTTCTTGAAAATGTATGCACGAGAGTGACTACCTCTTTGTAATGTTTGGGAAGGGAGTTTTTCACCCATGGGTCCCCATCTTTTGAACATTCTCTACTTCTGTACAATCTCTTAAACCTTTGTATGTTGCCCACATTTACCACATCGTTCAGTTTATTCCATTTATCCACCACTCATACTCTAAAATTACTTCTTAATATCTATTTTTTAACATCATCCTCGCTTTATTTCATGTTTCATCCTCCAGTTATCCTACCCCTACATCTTCTGAGGAACTGTTCAGTGTCTGCGTCATCAATCTGGTACATAAATGAAGTTATTGTTTGTCTACTTTACATGTAAACACAAAGGCTGGGAAACAGTAATAAGCGAAAAATTGCATATACTTACTTAGATGTGTGTCAAGAATAATGGAAGCACATGTGGTGCTGAGGGATTGCATCAAGCATCCCAGCTCCTGCAGCAGACACACCAACACATGCTGGCTACCTTCGCCTACATCCTTCATACCCTCGCCACTTACATCTGTAAATAATTTCAAAAAATTCAAATTCAAAAAGCAAGCATAATATTTTCTTTGGTTCTAAATGCCCAGTGTAAATCCCTAATAAATTGCAGCAAAATCTTGGAAGAAAATCTTTAATCAGAATCCAGCCCTTTCAGACTAGAAGATTTTCAAAAGTCATCTTACACAAACAGTGGATTTTCAGCATCATTTGAAAAACTATAAGACATGCATTATAAGCAATCTGTACATGGCACCACAAAGACAATTAAACCTTGGCATGCAGCTCAGGACTTTTAATATTCACATGCCACTGTCCTTTAATCTGAGTGTGTACCAAGCAACTCCAGCAGCACATGATCCTCCAACTTAACTTCCTGTGCTTTGAGACTGTATCTTTATATGTAATGATATTCAAAATAATTATTTGCGATTCCCTGACATATGTAGCCATGAAAGAAGGCCATTTTCATCTTGAGAACCATATGTAAACGTGTTTGTTTACAATGCACAGTAAGAAATGGCCTGGATGAAGTGAGCATGCAGCATAATTAACTATTTGTAATGACCTATCTGAACTGTTGGGGGAGGGAGTTACACATTTGTGGGGCCACAACCTCTTAAATCTATTCATGCTGTCCTCATGATTCTGTCCTATTCATCAATCACTCTTTTACTGTGACAGTACTTATTTACATCCATTTCAATAAGTTTCTTACTTATATCATGTTATTTCCTCTGGTTGCTCTATCCCTACAACTCTTAAAAAAGTGTTCACGACTGTCAATTTCTTTTAAAA
The DNA here is from genome assembly GCF_036320965.1 of Panulirus ornatus. Taxonomy (NCBI): domain Eukaryota; kingdom Metazoa; phylum Arthropoda; class Malacostraca; order Decapoda; family Palinuridae; genus Panulirus; species Panulirus ornatus. The sequence goes on along the minus strand of NC_092226.1, from coordinate 12,989,495 downwards.
ACTTATAGGTTGAGATCAGGTCACCCCTCACTCTTTTTTCTTACAAAGTTGGTAAATCTAAAGCCTGCAGCCCTTTCCTCTAACTTAGCTCTCTTAATTCTGGTACCATATTGTTGCCCTCACCTATACTTTCTCTAGAAGCTCTATGTGCTTCATGTGCAGACAAAACCTGAGAAACAAGTTTTAATTTTGATCTAATTTAGGAGATGAATAGCTTGCTATATATTTCCTTAACCAAAAACTTAAAAGCTCTTCTGATATTTGCCAGCAGACACTTTGTCTCTCTACCTATTCTCCAACTTTGGGATTCTGGCAATAGATGAGGGATGATGATGACTACCAAGTCCTTCTCAAACACAGAATCCTGAAGCATATTTCCAGCTAGATAATACTCATACCAAGACAGTCTTTTGCTCTGTCTCATCCTCATTACTTTACATTTGCTCACGTTGAATTTCATTAACCACATTTTACACTAACTTTGGAGTCTGTTTAGGTCCCCTTGTACGCTCATGCAATCGTCCTTGGTTTTCAATTCCAGCATAACTTTTGTAATATTTGCAAACATATTCAGGTAGGATTCCAAACCTTCAGGCAAGTCGTTAACATAAACCAAGTAGAGAAATGTTCCCAGAACTGAACCAATTTAGAAAAGTATCTTCTAACAAGTGTCTATCATATGTAATACAAGAATAAGAAGTAAGTGTTTCATGTACTATCCTGATAGTTCCTTCACTATCATCATTGCATATTTGTTCAGGATCACAGCCATTCTTTGGAGGATTTTATGAGAGCAGAAACATTATGCTTTCCTTCCTTACAGTAACTCTTCCAATTATGTATTGTCTGAATAGGCCATCTTCTGCTATTCTTTTTAAACTTCAGGCCATCTTTTCTTAAGAGGGCTAATCCTTCCCCTCCTTTGACTTCTTCCTTTCTTGCTGTTATGTGACCCTCTGGGAAGAATAGATAGAACTGATCTCTTGAAGCTCAAGTTCCATGACTCCAACAATATCAGGTGCACTTTTCCTCATATGATCCTTGAATTCTAGCTCTTTACCATAATTCCAACAATATCAGGTGGACTTTCCCTCATATGATCCTTGAATTCCAGCTCTTTACCACAACTCTAACAATATCAGGTGCACTTTCCCTCATATGATCCTTGAATTCCAGCTCTTTACCACAACTCTAACAATATCAGGTGCATTTCCCCTCATATGATCCTTGAATTCCAGTTCTTTAACACTAACTATTAATCCAACAACATTTGAATACATTACATTCAGTCTGACATTACCATCACCTAACACTCCTGTCCTCTTTGTAGTGCTAGTGGGAGATGCTCCATCCTCTTGCCACGAGTGGGATCATCAATTTTTGTCTTTTGACTATGCTCTTTGCTTTACTCCTTCTCTTCCTTCTCAAGTTTGGTCACCAAATCAAAAGACATACAGAGAGTTAATAAAGAAAGTCCAGAGGACAGCAGCAAAGCTGGTACCAGAAATAAAAGAGCTGAGTTACTGTAAGAGGCTAGAGGCTTTATATTTCCCAACCTTGGAAGAAAGAAATGTGAGGGGTGACCTTATCACAACCTTTAAGTTTTCAAAACAACCTTTATATTTCCAAAACAGACTGATGATTTGGATATTGAACAGTTCTTCACGAGATGTGGGGATAAAACAGCCAAAGGACATAACATGAAACTAAGCAAGAAACTTAAAGAAAGATGTAAAAAAAAAAGTAGTTTTACTGAACAAGAGCGGTGGATGAATGGAATGAAATAAATGAAGACAAGGTTAAAGCAGACAGCAGACTAAAATTTAAGAAGCTATATGATAGAGGAAAACATTCATGAGATGGGCCCCACAAGTGTAAAGCTCCCTCCTCATATAATACAAGTAAGCAAATACATGATACATAATGGGGGCTTACCAAGTACCGTATAATCATTTCAGCAACTGTTTCAATATTCTATACAGTGTTTATCTATGTATGTTACAATGAAAACCAGAAACTTCATAAATCAATCATACACCTAAAGACCCCCTTTAATGAAACTCCTGCAGCTTTGGGGCTGCACTCTTAAGCATGAGCAAGGATATGAAAGACTCCTTTGGAGCAAAACTTTTCTCTATAAGACTACTCTTTTTCATCCCATGATAATGACAGAGCCTCACCGAAGGTGATTTTCCATACACAGTGTAACCGTTTGCAGGGGAAGTCTGGTAACAGAACCTCCATTACATATACAAAACATTGTTACGTTAGAGTATATTCAAACCACAACCTGTGGGCTCATGTTTCAACACTCTGTACATTAAAGAAATCTGCATACTGCTTGGTCCCAAGCATCATGGATCTTTTAATATCAACCTGTATATGGGTTAGGTAGATATTCTAAAGAAGGAGGTATGATGTGCAAAAGACTCAATGAATGGAAAGTTGATGATCAAGAAAATAAAGAATGTAAGTGATACACTTGGAGTGGATTTGGAAAAATATGTTTGAAAGCACGGAAAAGATGTCAGATGCCTGTTGACTGGATGATGGCAGTCAATGTTCCACAGTATATATGGAAGGAAAGCAATATCAAGTGTAATAGTTATACAGGAAAAAGTTATCTTAGCACAGTGTGGGTCAGTAACAGATTGAGTTATAAAGGATTAGTGGACCCTTTCTTGGAGATAAACAATGAGAGTCTCAGAATGGAAGAGGGTGTTAAGGTCAGATTCATACATTCAGACAAGTAATGAAGAGTGTTTTACATAAAAAGAAGGCATGCACAACATTTATGAATCTAGAAATGGCATATGGTACTTTAACATATTTTCTAAATACATATGACTCTGACTTTATGGTGAACATGGAAGAATTCTGAATGTGGTTAAAAGCTTTTATATCACAAGTAATGTATGTGTGACAGTAAGTGATCATAAGAAAAAGTGGTTCAAAAGTAATGTGGGAGTGCATCAAAGCTGTGTGAAATTGCCATGGATATCTAACTCTTCACTGGATGGGGCAATACATGAGAGGAGAGCAAGTTGAGGTGACTGTAGTATCATACTTAGCCATGGAGAAACCAAATAGAAGGTGCCACAGATATTGTATGGAGATGATACTATAATGCCAGCTAAATCAGGGGAAAATTTGGACAGAAAGGTGAGCTGTTTAATGATGTATTAGGAGGAGGATGCTGAAAGTACAGAACAAAACCTAGATGCTAGTTTCTGAAAGAGATAGGTCAGATTATAAGTTTCCAAGGTGAAGAAATGGATGTTTTGGATGTATTTAGATATTTGGGAGTATAGTAACAGAGTATCCCCCTGAGGATAGGGGAGAAAGAATACTTCCCACGTATTCCCTGCGTGTCGCAGAAGGCGACTAAAAGGGAAGGGAGCGGGGGGCTGGAAATCCTCCCCTCTCATTTTTTTTTAATTTTCCGAAAGAAGGAACAGAGAAGGGGGCCAGGTGAGGATATTCCCTCAAAGGCCCAGTCCTCTGTTCTTAACGCTACCTCGCTAATGCGGGAAATGGCAAATAGTATGAAAGAAAGAAAGTAACAGAGTAGCAATGTTATCACTTTTCCAAAAGAAGGAAGAGAGAATGGGGCCTAGCGAGAATCTTCCCTCCAAGGATCAGTCATCTGTTCTTAATGCTACCTTGCTAATGTGGGAAATTGCAAATATGTACGAAAAATAAAAAAGTAAGATGGTAATGGAAAAGTGAAAATGAAAAAGTCACGCATGGGAGAAAAATTGGAGGTGCAATGAAAGCTCTGGTGAATGAGAAAAGCTTAAACATAGAGTATGCATGAAGCATGCGTGAAAGAGGACGTGTCCTAGTGCTGATCTATGACTATAACCCAAATGTGTGCATGGCAGAATACGTAAAAGCTAAAAGTAGCAGAGATGGATAATTCATTTATCACAATTGGGATTAGGAGGACAGGTAAAATGAAGAATGATGTGAGAAGGTCATGGGTGTAGAAAGTCATCAGATGAGCATATGGATCATAGCTTTTTGGGATGGCAAGGTCCCGCAGAACATATGGCAAAGGATGGATTGGTCAAAAAGATATATAGCAACAAAGTTAGATATACGAAGAGGAAAGACAGACTATAGATGTGACAGCTATATCTGTGGGAGAGCTAGGAGGGGATAGGGATACTTCAGATAATGATGCTAGAGGAATGACTAAGGATCTAATGCAATGAAAGCTTTTTTCTGCAAGGAGGTGGTGTGAATAGAGACACTGGTCTCACCTGAAAAATCAGCACTAGGTGTACAGAGAAGAAGGAAAACACATGCTTTTTCTTACCGGGTGGAAGTCCATGTTTCACATTAATACACAGGTGATGAGCCGAAGATGTGTGTGTGTGTGTGGTTGCAGAGGTTGTATTTACCTGATCCACCCCATTATGGGAATGGAAATGACACTAGCAGATAGACAGACTGATACTATACCACACAATTTCTGCAATGGACTTCACTATAAGAAACACCAAGTAAATCAAAGATAGAAAAAACATAACCTTACTAACGATGAAAATAGTCATTCTATAGAAGATTATTCTTTTTCAAACTATCAGTCACTTACCCACATTATTCATATGCTTTATTATTAACTGTGTAATTTCTTTGCAGGCGGCAATCTGTGCTTTCTCTCCAATCATGCGTCCAAGTGTTGCTCTTAGGATAAAATTGACACATTTCCGGGAATATACAGCATCAACATGGGATGTGGTGGCCTTCGGGCTTGCTACAAGCTCCATGAGATGTGCCAAAAGAGTAGAAACATTCCGTTCCAACCACAAAGATCCTAGTTCTTGAACAAGCACCACATATGCCTATAAAAGAGCAGCAACCAATATTCTTGTTAGAAAAATGGCTTTCTTTGGGAGTCTGATGACCCAGAAGAAAAGTACATCATATAATATATAAAAAAAATTAAATATTCTCTTTGCAAGGCCATTTCAAGAGTAAGCAATAGCTTTTCAAAACAAAGGCTCTAGTATTCATCAATGCCATGCCAGTAATAAAAATAAAAGCCTTGGAGTAAGAAAAAGAAAGGGTGAGAAATAGTGTGAAGACAAGTGGTGAAAAAATAGGAGTTAATATTACTAATATCCCATTCCAAGACTGATCCTTGCAGCAAACCACTTATGTTTAAACATTCTCAGGCTTGACCAATGATCACTACCTTTGTTTACTGCCAGTTAACCAATTACCTAACAACCAAGCTAAAATATTTACAACATGTAAGTTTTGCTAATAACCTTTGCTGTGGAGCTTTATTGAAAGCTTTTTGAAAATCTAAATACATGAAAACTGCTACACTTTCATCAATTACATGTTGATTTTATAATTTCTATCATAAAAGACATCAAGTATATTTATTACATGAGCAATTTTGTCAAAAACCATGCTAAGAATCGTTTATCAAGAGGTCATCCTCTATATGGTTTACAATCTTACCTTGAATGATGGTTTTCGTAAGTTTACTAATTACTGATGTTAAGATAATTGGACAATAATTTCCAAGAATAGATTTATAACCTTTTTTGAATATTGGTGTTGCATGAGCAAACTTCCATTCCTCTAAAACTTCCCCATAGCAATTGACTTGTTGAAGAAAGTGGTCATCTATCTTATTTTTGCCTCTTTCATTGTCCTTGGATAAAACTTAAATGGGTCTGCAAATTCATTTACTTTTATTTCATTTAGTGCTGGTAGCATATCTCCAGCTTCTGAGTCAGTATGTTGCAAGCCATTTTCCTCTCAGAAATGGAACTGATTCAGGATGTGAGTTGTGTCTTCAATTGTGAGTGAAAAAAATTCTTTGCCATGGCTTTGTTGTCTTGTAATAAGTCAACATTTTCTGTAATAACGAGCCAATTAACTGAGTAATGACTCATTCTTCTAACATAAACGTAAAACTCCTTTTGCTATTTTTAGTAATATATGCTTCATAATAATGCAATCCATGCACTGCATGAAATAACTGTCATCTAAATGAGTTTGCAGTTGCAAAGGTTATATGATTGTACTGGAATCCCCGAGGGCCATTCTAAAGATGTGACCAAAATGAAACTTGAAGTATCTTTATTCATCTCCCTTACAATTAGGTATATCATTATTCATTGTCAAAAAATACCTAAAAGTACTCTCTTCTGTTTCACTTCAGCTTACACATACATACTCCTCTTCCCATCCTATTTCATCTGAAAGACTTAATTATTATTTTTTATATTTTATTATACTTTGTCACTGTCTCCCGCGTTTGCGAGGTAGCGCAAGGAAACAGACGAAAGAAATGGCCCAACCCCCCCCCATACACATGTATATACATACGTCCACACACGCAAATATACATACCTACACAGCTTTCCATGGTTTACCCCAGACGCTTCACATGCCTTGATTCAATCCACTGACAGCACGTCAACCCCGGTATACCACATCGCTCCAATTCACTCTATTCCTCGCCCTCCTTTCACCCTCCTGCATGTTCAGGCCCCGATCACACAAAATCTTTTTCACTCCATCTTTCCACCTCCAATTTGGTCTCCCTCTTCTCCTTGTTCCCTCCACCTCCGACACATATATCCTCTTGGTCAATCTTTCCTCACTCATCCTCTCCATGTGCCCAAACCACTTCAAAACACCCTCTTCTGCTCTCTCAACCACGCTCTTTTTATTTCCACACATCTCTCTTACCCTTACGTTACTCACTCGATCAAACCACCTCACACAACACATTGTTCTCAAACATCTCATTTCCAGCACATCCATCCTCCTGCGCACAACTCTATCCATAGCCCACGCCTCGCAACCATACAACATTGTTGGAACCACTATTCCTTCAAACATACCCATTTTTGCTTTCCGAGATAATGTTCTCGACTTCCACACATTCTTCAAGGCCCCCAGAATTTTCGCCCCCTCCCCCACCCTATGATCCACTTCCGCTTCCATGGTTCCATCCGCTGCCAGATCCACTCCCAGATATCTAAAACACTTCACTTCCTCCAGTTTTTCTCCATTCAAACTCACCTCCCAATTGACTTGACCCTCAACCCTACTGTACCTAATAACTTTGCTCTTATTCACATTTACTCTTAACTTTCTTCTTCCACACACTTTACCAAACTCAGTCACCAGTTTCTGCAGTTTCTCACATGAATCAGCCACCAGCGCTGTATCATCAGCGAACAACAACTGACTCACTTCCCAAGCTCTCTCATCCCCAACAGACTTCATACTTGCCCCTCTTTCCAAAACTCTTGCATTTACCTCCCTAACAACCCCATCCATAAACAAATTAAACAACCATGGAGACATCACACACCCCTGCCGCAAAGATATTTCCTCTTTATCACTTATGTACTAATCACCTTGTGTCCTACATAATGTATGATCATGGACACATACCAGAATCATCACATCAAGTTAATGGTCACTTCCCTGTTGTGACAATCAATATTTGATTGATGTACATAACATTTTTTTAACAAATGCAGGATAATTCTACATCTGATAAAATCAAACATCAGGTGTTATTTCAAATGAGGGTGGATACCATTAAATACTTTTCTGTGGATTGAACAATCCTTACATAAGGACCAGAGAAAAGAGAAAATGTTAAAAAAATTCCACAACCACTGTCAAACACATTATGACATGAAAAGGCCCATGTGCCAATCTTCTAAAATTGAGAATTCTTGAAGGTGACCACAATTCTCAGAAGTGATTCTTTCAAAACTGGTGTCTCTAAAATCATAAGTCAAAACAAACTGCTTCAAAATTGTGTCATCCCCTTAACAGACTTCTTTTCAAAGTTACAAAGCCTTAGCATTAAGGGGATTCCCAGAGGACCTTGAAGAAAACCATCCTGCAAATCCTTCCTTAGGATCAGTTAAGATTTTTTGAAGTCCATTCTTAAACCATCATCTCCCCCTGATCTCAAAACCTGTTGGTGATTGAAAAAAAGGTTAACCTTTGGAGGCATATCTTCTCAACTCTGGATCATCAAAAGGAAAGAACTTAAAAGAAAGGCATGAACTGCAAAACTTTTATTTGCTCTGCCTTCTAAAAGATATTAAAGCTTCCATCCACCACTTCTTTCTTAACTGCAAGCTAAACATCAAAGCTCCCTTACAGGAGTTTGTAAACTGTTCAAAACCATGCTTAAGACCATTTCAATATAGACCTTCTTAACAGACTGCTTACAGAAATGAACTTCCTGAACCCTGCTAGAGAACTTTCTGCAGTATTTCACTGAGAAAGACAGTAACATCCAACAACTGCCCGAGCCAAGAATCTAATGTCAATTCCTCTGTTTGCCATCAACACTGAAATTTTCTTAAAACTTAAAGATAGTACAGTCAAGTTCAGAAGGCCTTTGACAATTTTTCCAACAAGAGAGTGATGATGAGGTTAGATTTCCAAACTGGCATCAGAGGAGTGTTACATAGCTATCTAAATGGAAGAGTATATAACATGGAAGGCTTTTTGAGAATGAGCACGAGTAACAGCGTGGGTTACTTAAGACTCAGTACCCTGTACTAAGACTCTCCATTCACATGTGGACTCATTTAGAAACAAGAGCAGGGTACAAAGTATTTCCCAGATATAAGTAATTCGTCTGGCATGATAAAGAAGACCCCATTCTTATCCCACATAAAATTGCTTCTTTTGGAAAAAGTGAAGCACCTTCCATGAAAGCAAACTATCTATCTAACTTTCTAAACATTGAAGTAAAAAGACTCTTCTCTCCCATGGGAAGGATGAGGGAAAGGAAAACCAAAGTCCCCATATACAGACGTCTAAAACAAGTTTTATTTGCCCAAGCACAAAATACTGCAAACATATCTGAGTTGCCTTATCCTCCACCTTTCTATCAACTACTTTCTATCAAATGCTTTCCAACTCATTACTTCTCCTGGCATCGCCTCTCTTCAACTTTCTATTTCTGTGCACTGCAATGCTGCTCCTCTCTCTCCATATTCTTTTTGTATTATTTTGGCCAATGTTCTTCTTTTTGAATCTATTTGCTCAATGTTCTCATGAGGTGTCTGCATGTGTTCCCACCACCAAGATTGGAACTGTGGCACATGTCTGGCTGCTGCTTCCCTGAATTTCTGTGTGAAGACTTGCCACTCAGGGTCTAACTGTTATGTTAAACTCCTTCTTTCCTTGAACAGGTAAGCTGTGAAATTCTCTTCCTTCTTTTCCTCTTCATATACGCTTTTTTTCCTTTAAAATCAGGTCTACAAACACCAGTGGAGCCCAGATTAATTTCTATTCTTTTCCTTGACTGGAGCTTGTTTTGCCCATGTCCATGTTGGTCAATATAACAAAATGTCCCTAGCTCACACTCATCAACATGCAACAGGACCCATGAACCATATTTCTACATAAAGCTAAACAAAGGCATATGCTTCCTCCATGTACTGCCCATTATCTTTTCAGGATCAGACAAACCTGAGCCTAGGGGTCATCTAAAGAAACATAATGGTCATAACCCACATCACCATTCAAACCAGAGGGTATCTGATCCATGTACATGATTCTTAGATCTTGTCCTAAAAACTGACCCCTATATTGAGGCCAAAATTATGAACTTAATAGTAACATTTCCCATCATGCTCTGAAGCACTCTTTAAACATGTCTTGGTCAACTCCAGACTTTACTTATTACTGAATTTATAAAATAACCCCATTTCTTTGTGGATAGTTAAGGAAAAACAGTCTGAGGGTTAACCACAAACTGAACAAAAACAAGAGGCCATAAAACCATGTTGCTAAGAAGGGTAAGAATGGGCTCTGTGCTAAAAATTGTTTAATAATAGCCATGTGTCTCAAGTACCTGGCACATTAAGCTGTTGCTTATAGCCCCCAATCTATGAAATACCACAAATCCAAAAGGTCTTAAGACAAGGTCAAGAACAGGGGTTATGGTAAATATATTGTAATCAAACTAGAGGTTTGTCTACTGGAAGTCAAACCAAACCTGCTGAGGAAAACCCAAGTGACCCTGAGGCAAGCAAACTTTTGATCTAGAACAGTCCAAGATTTTCCTGCATTTAAGAAGATAACTCCTTTCTAGAAATACATCTCTGACTATGTAACTACAGCATGAAATCTTCTGAGTCAGCTAAAAGAATAAAATATTTGTGATAAGCTAGTAACTACACTTTCTAGACATTAGTCTCTTCAACAGGACTGAAATCAACCTAGCAAAAATATGTGGAGCCATGCTCTGCCCAAAGGGCATCATTAAATACTGTCAAGTTCCTTGCCTGTCTAGAAAGTTAAAACTTATGCATGTAAGCATCTTTTATACGCCAACTAAATTCAAATCAATACTATGCAAAATAATGCAGACACTTTCAAAAATGTGATTCTGAAATTATTTTGATATATCAGCTTGTTTAAAATCAAAATATCTAAAACTATTTTTAAAAACAAAGGAAAAATGTTAAGTAAAAAATAAAGTACCACTCAGGCTCACCATCAAAAGAAAATCGAAGACTGTTGTCATTATGTGGCAGCTATTGCCAGTGCTGCCTCAAAGTGCATTTTTTCTCAAGATACAAAAAAGTACATAGGACTTATGTCTGCTGTTAAAAAACCCAAAAGTAGAGATAACACCCATATGACATCTCTGAAGACACACATTAAAGGAAAGACACCACCAACAGACATCAAACAAAAGTCAGCAGGTTCAAACAGGGCCAGCAAGCAAGTACAAAATGAATGAGGGAGGATGCTCGGTGCCATCTCATCTTGGCACAATGACATCACTGACCAAGGTGAGCTACTGTATATCAACTGAGTCCTGTGATAAAGAAACTCCATGTTTTAAGATGGATGAAAGGATGAATCTTAATTGATATAACTCATTTTGGGAGATAAAACACAGTCTAAATTCCCAACCAAACAAGTGCTCTCACATGCTCACAGAACTCTGTCAATAGGTGGAAAACATTAGCTACTAGAACATAACTCACATGATCACAGTTCTATTTAAACTAAAAATCAGCATATATTATCGCATATGTATAAAAATGCTAAACAAAGTCAATTTTACTCAACTAAATCTATCTATGCTAACCAAATATAAATCATGCACCAGCATATTCTAACAGTGATCCCCAACTAAGCTCTAAAGAATAAAGTTAATGTCAACGATGACATTTCAATACTGAGAAGAGCAGGCTAACTTAGATACAATCTACTCTATTAAAAATGTCAGGAAAACTTTGACATAAACGATAAATTCCTGGAAAAAATTATCTACTATTTCTACTTATTACAAAATTAAGCTGGGTAGAGTATCAAAAACTCCAACTCACCTGTGTGATGCCCACCCTGACCTCTCGAGATACAGATGATGAGCCTTTGATCATCTCCCCAGTTCCTTTGAGAAAGCTATTTCCCCCTCGTAAGAATCCAGTTAACAGGACTGTCAGGGCTTCCTCTAGTGACATTAATTTCACCACTCCTCCTTTGCTGCTGCCTAAGACAACAAAAAAATTCTGACAGATTCTTTGAGATGATAAATGGGACTGTAAGTAAAGTATAAGATATTCTCAAATCTTTATAACACACAACAGTACTATGTTGCATGCAATGTGATATTCTACAAAATTTGTATGCATAGATAATAAACACTCTAATGAATCATCTGGCAACCTTGAAGATGAGTAGCTGCTGAATTACAAATTCTACCAGAGCATGGGTAACAACATTGCAAAGAAGACCTGACAGAAGACTGAATACATTAAAACTTCTTGTGGAGTTTTGCTTTCCCAAAGAATAAGTTTATATGTTTTAAACAAACTTTCAACCACAACTATTCTAGTAGACATTAACATTTGTTAAGATGTGAATCTAAATCAATCCTTTAATCTCTGAAACTATTGTTATGAGGGTTCATCACTGACTGCAAACATACTGTTAGTGTTATCAGTTAATAGCTTTTTGGGACCACTATGCTTTATCTTTTGTAAAGTGGGATGATAAGAGTCTGCGTATGTACATTTATGTACATATTATTTTCTTTCATTATACTTAGTCGCTGTCCCCCGTGTTACCAAGGTTGCGGAAGGAAACAGACGAAGGAATGGCAACCCATCCACATACATATTCATATACATAAACACCCACACATGCACATATACATACCTATACATTTCAATGTATACATACATATACAAACACAGACATATACATATATACACATGTACATATACATACTTGCTGGCTTCATCCATTCCCATCGCCACTCCGCCACACATGAAATGGCACCCCCTCCCCCCGCATGAGTGCGAAGTAGCACAAGGAAAATACAAAAAAGACCACATTCCTTCACACTCAGTCTCTAGCTGTCATGTACAATGCACCGAAACCACAGCTCCCTTTCCACATCCAGGCCCCACGGAACTTTCCATGGTTTGCCCCAGACACTTCATATGCCATAGTTCAATCCAGTGACAGCACGTCAACCCTGGTATACTACATCATTCCAGTTCACTCTATTCCTTGCATGCCTTTCACCCTGTATATTTTAACTTTCTAAAAGGGCAAACAGAAGAAGGAGTCATGTGGGGAGTGCTCATCCTTCTTGAAGGCTCAGTTTGGGGTGTCTAAATGTGTGTGGATATAACCAAGATGAGAAAAAAGGACAGAGAGGTAATATATTTCAGGAAAGGAACCTAAATGTTTTGACTCTGCGTGAAACGAAGCTCGAGGGTAAAGGGGAAGAGTGTTTTGGGAATGTCTTGGGAGTAAAGTCAGGGGTTGGTGAGAGGACAAGAGCAAGGGAAGGAGTAGCACTACTCCTGAAGCAGGAGTTGTGGGAGTATGTGATAGTGTAAGAAAGTAAACTCTAGATTGATATGAGTAAAACTGAAAGTGGATGGAGAGAGATGGGTGATTACTGGGGCCTATGCACCTGGTCATGAGATGAAAGATCATGAGAGGCAAGTTTTTTGGGAGCAGCTGAGTGAGTGTGTTAGCAGTTTTGATGCACGAGACCAGGCTATAGTGATGGTTGATTTGAATGCAAAGGTGGCAGTTGAGGGTATAATTGGTGTACATGGGGTGTTCAGTGTTGTAAATGGAAATGGTGAAGAGCCTGTAGATTTGTGTGCTGAAAAAAGACTGGTGATTGGGAATACCTGGTTTAAAAAGAGAGATATAAATAAGTATACGTATGTAAATAGGAGAGATGGCCAGAGAGCATTATTGGATTATGTGTTAATTGATAGGCACATGAAAAAAAGACTTATGGATGTTAATGTGCTGAGAGGGGCAACTGGAGGGATGTCTGATCATTATCTTGTGGAGGCGAAGGTGAAGATTCGTAGAGGTTTTCAGAAAAGAAGAAAGAATACTGGGGTGAAGAGAGTGGTGAGAGTAAGTCAGCTTGGAATGGAGACTTGTGTGAGGAAGTGCCACGAGAGATAGAGTGCAGAATGGAAAAAGGTGAGAGCAAATGACGTAAGGGGAGTGAGGGAGGAATGAGATGTACTTAGGGAAGCAGTGATGGCTTACGCAAAAGATGCCTGTGGCATGAGAAAGGTGGGAGGTGGGGAGATTAGAAAGGGTAGTGAGTGAAGGGTTGAAGAAGTAAGATTGTTAGTGAAAGAGAAGAGAGAGGCATTTGGACGATTTTTGCAGGGAAATAGTGCAAACGACTGGGAGGTGTATAAAAGAAAGAAGGAGGTCAAGAGAAAGGTGCAAGAGGTGAAAAAGAGGGCAAATGAGAGTTGGGGGTGAGAGAGTATCGTTAAATTTTAGAGATGTTTCGGAAAGAGGTAAATAAGAAAAGAGAACAAATGGGAACATCGGTGAAGGGGGCTAATGGGGAGGTAATAAGAAGTAGTGGAGATGTGAGGAGATGGAGTGAGTATTTTGAAGGTTTGTGGAATGTGTTAGATGATAAGAGTGGCAGATATAGGGTGTTTTAGTAGAGGTGGTGTGAGAATTGAGAGGATCAGGGAGAATGACTTGGTTTTTTTTTTTTTTTTGTCGCTGTCTCCCGCGTTTGCGAGGTAGTGCAAGGAAACAGACGAAAGAAATGGCCCAACCCACCCCCATACACATGTATATACATACGTCCACACACGCAAATATACATACCTACACAGCTTTCCATGGTTTACCCCAGACGCTTCGCATGCCCTGATTCAATCCACTGACAGCACGTCAACCCCAGTATACCACATCAATCCAATTCACTCTATTCCTTGCCCTCCTTTCACCCTCCTGCATGTTCAGGCCCCGATCACTCAAAATGTTTTTCACTCCATCTTTCCACCTCCAATTTGGTCTCCCACTTCTCCTCGTTCCCTCCACCTCCGACAAATATATCCTCTTGGTCAATCTTTCCTCACTCATTCTCTCCATGTGCCCAAACCATTTCAAAACACCCTCTTCTGCTCTCTCAACCACGCTCTTTTTATTTCCACACATCTCTCTTACCCTTACGTTACTTACTCGATCAAACCACCTCACACCACACATTGTCCTCAAACATCTCATTTCCAGCACATCCATCCTCCTGCGCACAACTCTATCCATAGCCCACGACTCGCAACCATACAACATTGTTGGAACCACTATTCCTTCAAACATACCCATTTTTGCTTTCTGAGGTAATGTTCTCGACTTCCACACATTCTTCAAGGCTCCCAGGATTTTCGCCCCCTCCCCCACCCTATGATCCACTTCCGCTTCCATGGTTCCATCCGCTGCCAGATCCACTCCCAGATATCTAAAACACTTTACTTCCTCCAGTTTTTCTCCATTCAAACTTACCTCCCAATTGACTTGACCTCAACCCTACTGTACCTAATTACCTTGCTCTTATTCACATTTACTCTTAACTTTCTTCTTTCACACACTTTACCAAACTCAGTCACCAGCTTCTGCAGTTTCTCACGTGAATCAGCCACCAGCGCTGTATCATCAGCGAACAACAACTGACTCACTTCCCAAGCTCTCTCATCCCCAACAGACTTCATACTTGCCCCTCTTTCCAAAACTCTTGCATTCACCTCCCTAACAACCCCATCCATAAACAAATTAAACAACCATGGAGACATCACACACCCCTGCCGCAAACCTACATTCACTGAGAACCAATCACTTTCCTCTCTTCCTACACGTACACATGCCTTACATCCTCGATAAAACTTTTCACTGCTTCTAACAACTTGCCTCCCACACCATATATTCTTAATACCTTCCACAGAGCATCTCTATCAACTCTATCATATGCCTTCTCCAGATCCATAAATGACTTGGTAAACAGAGAAAATGTAGTGAAAGCTTTGCGGAAGATGAAACCCAGCAAGGCGGCGGGTTTGGATGGTAATGCAGTGCAATCTATTAAAAAAGGGGGTGACTGTGTTGTTGACTGGTTAGTGAGGATATTCAATGTATGTATGGTTCATGGTGAAGTGCCTGAGGATTGGTGGAATGCATGCATAGTGCCATTGTACAAAGGCAAAGGGGATAAAGGTGAGTGTTCAAATTAAATAGGTATAAGTTTGTTGAGTATTCCTGGGAAATAATATGAGAGGGCACTGATTGTGAGGGTCAAGACATGTACAGAGCATTGGGAAAGAGCAGTATGGTTTCAGAAGTGGAAGAGGATGTGTGCATCAGGTGTTTCCTTTGAAGAATGTATGTGAGAAATACTTAGATAAACATATGGATTTGTATGTAGCATTTATGGATAGGGAGAAGGCATATGATAGAGTTGACAGATATGCTCTGTGGAAGGTATCAAGAGTATATGGTGTGGAAGGTAAGTTGTTAGAAGCAGTGAAAAGCTTTTATCAAGGATGTAAGGCATGTGTATGTGTAGGAAGAGAGGAAAGTGATTGGTTGCAAGTGAATGTTGGTTTGCAGCAGGGGTGTGTGATGTCTCCATGGTTGTTTAATTTGTTTATGGATGGGGTTGTTAGGGAGGTGAATGCAAGAGTTTTGGAGAGAGGGGTAAGTATGCAGTCTGTTGTGGATGAGAGGGCTTAGGAAGTGAGTCAGTTGTTGTTTGCTGATGATACAGCACTGGTGGCTGATTCAGGTGAAAAACTGCAGAAGTTGGTGAATAAGTTTGGTAAAGTGTGTGAAAGAAGAAAGCTGAGAGTAAATGTGAATAAGAGCAAGGTTATCAGGTTCAGTAGGGTTGAGGGACATGTCAAGTAAGTTTGAATGGAGAAAAACTGGAGGAAGTGAAGTGTTTTAGATATCTGGGAGTGGATTTAGCAGCGGATGGAACCACGGAAATGGAAGTGAGTCAAAAGGTGGGGGCGAAGGTTCCACTCATATACACGTATATATACATAGACGCCGATATACAAACATGATATCTTTTTATATATTTATTCATTCTACTTTGTCGTCGTCTCCCACATTAGCGAGGTAGCACAAGGAAACAGACGAAAGAACGGCCGAACCCACCCACATACACATGTATATACATACATGTCCACAAACGCACATATATATATACCTATACTACTCAACATATACATATATTTACACACACAGAGATATACATATATACACATGTACATCATTCATACTGTCTGCCCCTATTCATTCCCATCGCCACCCTGCCAAACATGAAATGACAGCCCCCTCCCCCTGCATGTGCGCAAGGTAGAGCTAGGAAAAGACAACAAAGGCCACATTCTTTCACACTCAGTTTCTAGCTGTCATATATAATGCACTGAAACCACAGCTCCCTTTCCACATCCAGGTCCCACAGAACTTTCCATAGTTTACCCCAGATGCTTCACATGCCATGATTCAATCCATTGACAGCACATCGACCTCAGTATACCACATCGTTCCAATTCACTCTATTCCTTGCACGCCTTTCACCATCCTGCATGTTCAGGCCCCGATCACTCAAAATCTTTTTCACTCCATCTTTCCACCTCCAATTAGGTCTCCCACTTCACCTCGTTCCCTCCACCTCTGACACATATACCTTCTTTGTCAATCTTTCCTCACTCATTCATATACATACATTTTTTTTTTTTTTTTTTGCTTTGTCGCTGTCTCCTGCGTTTGCGAGGTAGCGCAAGGAAACAGACGAAAGAAATGGCCCAACCCACCCCCATACACATGTGTATACATACGTCCACACACGCAAATATACATACCTACACAGCTTTCCATGGTTTACCCCAGACGCTTCACATGCCCCGATTCAATCCACTGACAGCACATCAGCCCCGGTATACCACATCGCTCCAATTCACTCTATTCCTTGCCCTCCTTTCACCCTCCTGCATGTTCAGGCCCCGATCACACAAAATCTTTTTCACTCCATCTTTCCACCTCCAATTTGGTCTCCCTCTTCTCCTCGTTCCCTCCACCTCCGACACATATATCCTCTTGGTCAATCTTTCCTCACTCATTCTCTCCATGTGCCCAAACCATTTCAAAACACCCTCTTCTGCTCTCTCAACCACGCTCTTTTTATTTCCACACATCTCTCTTACCCTTACGTTACTTACTCGATCAAACCACCTCACACCACACATTGTCCTCAAACATCTCATTTCCAGCACATCCATCCTCCTGCGCACAACTCTATCCATAGCCCACGCCTCGCAACCATACAACATTGTTGGAACCACTATTCCTTCAAACATCCCATTTTTGCTTTCCGAGATAATGTTCTCGACTTCCACACATTCTTCAAGGCTCCCAGAATTTTCGCCCCCTCCCCCACCCTATGATCCACTTCCGCTTCCATGGTTCCATCCGCTGCCAGATCCACTCCCAGATATCTAAAACACTTCACTTCCTCCAGTTTTTCTCCATTCAAACTTACCTCCCAATTGACTTGACCCTCAACCCTACTGTACCTAATAACCTTGCTCTTATTCACATTTACTCTTAACTTTCTTCTTTCACACACTTTACCAAACTCAGTCACCAGCTTCTGCAGTTTCTCACATGAATCAGCCACCAGTGCTGTATCATCAGCGAACAACAACTGACTCACTTCCCAAGTTCTCTCATCCCCAACAGACTTCATACTTGCCCCTCTTTCCAAAACTCTTGCATTCACCTCCCTAACAACCCCATCCATAAACAAATTAAACAACCATGGAGACATCACACACCCCTGCCGCAAATCTACATTCACTGAGACCCAATCACTTTCCTCTCTTCCTACACGTACACATGCCTTACATCCTCGATAAAAACTTTTCACTGCTTCTAACAACTTGCCTCCCACACCATATATTCTTAATACCTTCCACAGAGCATCTCTATCAACTCTATCATATGCCTTCTCCAGATCCATAAATGCTACATACAAATCCATTTGCTTTTCTAAGTATTTCTCACATACATTCTTCAAAGCAAACACCTGATCCACACATCCTCTACCACTTCTGAAACCACACTGCTCTTCCCCAATCTGATGCTCTGTACATGCCTTCAACCTCTCAATCAATACCCTCCCATATAATTTACCAGGAATACTCAACAAACTTATACCTCTGTAATTTGAGCACTCACTCTTATCCCCTTTGCCTTTGTACAATGGCACTATGCACGCATTCCGCCAATCCTCAGGCACCTCACCGTGAGTCATACATACATTAAATAACCTTACCAACCAGTCAACAATACAGTCACCCCCTTTTTTAATAAATTCCATATACATACATATACATATAAATATACACACAGACACATACATACATACACATGCAAATAGTCAAACTTGTTTGCCTTCATCCATTAATGGCGCTAACCAGCCCCACAGGAAACACCATTGCTACCCCTTCAACTAGGTAGCACCAGGAAAACAGACAAAAAAGGCCACATTCATTCACACTCAGTCTCTAGCTGTCATGTGTAATGCATCGAAACCACAATCCCCCTATCCACATCCAGGCCCCATAGACCTTTCCATGGTTTATCCCAGATGTTTCACATGACCTAGTTCAATCCATGGACAGCCCGTTTATCCCAGTATACCACATCGTTCCAATTCACTCTATTCCTTGCATGCCTCTCACCCTCCTATATGTTAAGGAACCACTCACTCAAAATCTTTTTCACTCCATCCTTCCACCTCCAATTTGGTCTCCCACCTCTTCTTCCCCCTACCTCTGACACATATATCCTCCTTGTCAATCTTTCCTCACTCACTCTCTGCATATGTCCAAACCATTTCAATACACCCTCTTCTGCTCTCTCAACCACATTCTTTTTATTACCACGCATCTCTCTTACCCTTTCATTACTTATTCTATCAAACCACCTCACACCATGTATTGCCCCCAAACGCTTCATTTCCAACATATCCACCCTCCTCTATACAACCCTATCTAGAGCCCATGCCTTGCAACCATATAACTTTGTTGGAGCAACTATTCCTTGAAACATATCCATTTTTGCTCTCTAAGATAAAGTTCTCTCCTTCCACACATTCTTCATCACTTCCAGAACTTTTCCCCACTCTCCTACCCTGTGACTCACTTTCATTCCATGGTTCCATTCCCTGCTAAGTCCACTCTCGGATATCAAAAACACTTCACTTCCTCCAATTTTTCTCCATTCAAGCTTACATTTCAACTCTTAACTCTCTCCTTTCACACAATCATTTCTTAAATTTGTCATTTCCTGCATAAGCAAAAAAGCACCAGGAACAGATGAAAAAAAAAAAACAGCCTTATTTGCTAACATCCAATATCTAATTTTCAGGTATAATGCATCACACTCAGAACCCCCTTTCAACAATTGACATCTGAAAGAATAGTCAACAGAAAACTATAAAATTAAATGACTTTTGCTAAATGTTCAATCTCTTCAGTAACAATGCTGTCTTTCCCTACCTTTTGCAAATTCCTTTGGTGGATTCTGTGTAGTTGCAAGCACCGTGCCCAGCAACTTAGCGACTGTACAGCGCACATCATAGTTACTGTTATCAAAGGCACGGTAGCACAGCTGGGAGAGGTTCTCAATTTCAGTTGTGTAGATAAATGGTGCATGCTTGGTCATCTCCATTAGGCACTGTTGAATGTTAAATAACAAGAAAAATAAATTGAATGGAAAATATCATTTTCTTAATAATACGGGATACAATCTCTGTATATAAATTAAAACAAAGAAATCAATATTTCATTAAAAAGACAAAATATTTATTTATTACTAATAATGTGATTTTATTCATCTATTAGTCCAATCAATTTTTCTTACACTTACAGCACAATATGTCAATCAGAGACAAAACCTCCAATAATGCAGTCATTCATGCTAAAACTACTCACTTCATAAAAGTACACTGGATTATTCTTCCATTCTTCTCATTCATCCTTTTACTTATCTCACAAACTGATCTCAAAAAATTCATCTCTACCACTGTTAATTAAATTTCACATGTAACAGCAATGATTATATATTCCTTCTGGAAAACTTTCATAAACACAAAAAGATTCCTAATTACTTAAAATAATCTAATTTCCTCACAGCCAGACTGTGTTATTCCAACCCTAAATCTACCATTCTTTCATATTCATGCATTTAAAAAATATTCTCTACATCAACAGTATATGTATGTATATGTCTATATGTCGAAATGTATGCGTATGTATATGTATGTGTATGGGCCTTAAGTGTATATGTGTGCATATGAGTGGATGGGTCATTCTTTGTCTGCTTCCTGGCACCACCTTGCTGATGCAGGAAACAGTCATCAAGTATAATAAATGAAATGAATATATTAATGGCATGGTTGCTCAAGCAGAACTTTTCAATTATGGCAGGGTGTCTACTAATCTGGCTTGGCCATGCAGCATCCAGCAAGCTACATGTCTGCCATATACTATGAATGTTAAAAAGTTGAATATCTGCTAATTAAAATCTTTCTTTTTTTCTGCCACAACAAAATGATGGACCTTTTCACCTTATGGTTTGTGAAGCTTCTAATGTCAACCTTCCTTTTAGGGGACAGGTTCATCATCATTTGCAGGTGAGGTAACACATTTTATGTTTTCACACCACTAACTATGAGCAGCACTTCTTCATAAGATAAAGTTACTACACTTCAAATATCCAATTATATTTACTCCCGTCTCAAGAGATATATTCCTTTACTCAATCTCTCCATCTTACCTCTGACTTCCTTCTATTCCTCACTCTGATACTACAGCTAGACCTTTCTTAAGAGAGCCTCACATAACAGTCTTGTTTAATGAATATGAAAAAATGTTCACTTAGCAACTACAGACTGGGTGTGAACAAATGTGGCTTATTTTGTCTGTATTCCTGGTGCTACCTTGATGAAGCAGGGGGCAGCGATGCTGTTTCCTTGCTGGGTGAGGTGGTGTGTGGAATGGATTGAAGGCAAGCAAGTATGAATATGTACATGTGTATATATGTATATATCTATGAATATGTACATGTATGTAGATATGCATGTGTATGTATATGTACGTGTATGGACGTTTACGTACATATATTTGTATATGTGTGGATGGGTCATTCTTCATCTGTTTCCTGGTGCCACCTCACTGATGAGGGAAATGACAATCAAGTGTGGAGGCTTGATCTTGTAAGGAATGAAATTATAAGTGTGGCAGCAAGCTGAATGAGACCGAGAGAGATGAGTGGTTTGTGCTGAGGTGGTTTGGACAAATGGAGAGGAAGTGTGAAGAGAGAGTAAGAGATATATGTGTCAGAATGAAGACTTAAAGTAGAAGGGAGAAACCAAAAATGAGATGGAAAGATGGAATGAGAGATGCACTGTGTTAATGGGGCTTGAACATGCAGAGGGGCAAGAGGTGTGCAATGGACAGACCAAACTGGAGGGGGGTGGGTGTGCACTGAACAGAATGAACCATAGTATATGAGGTGTTCAAAGGAAACTACAGAAAAGTCTGCAAGACTTGGTTGTGGACAGGAAGCTCTAATTCTGCTGATTATACATGAGAGCTAATAGGTATATGTGAGTATACAAGGTCATTCTTCATTTGTTCCTGGTGATATCTCATGACGAAGCTAATGGGTATATGTGAATATACAAGGTCATTCTTCATTTGTTCCTGGTGATATCTCATGAGAAAGGAAAAAACAAGTATACAAAATATAAACTGCTTGGATCTTAGAGAAATTATCTAATTTCTAAAATAAAATTTGGTATCTACTAGATAGTTCATATATAATTTACAGAATTTCCCTTCCTAAGCTACCCTGTTCCTTTCTGTGCTCAAAAGCTGGATTATGGTAAAAAGAAAAAACACATTACTACTACTCTAAAATGGAGCACTCATGATACTTCAAGATTTTCCTGCAAGAAATTAGCTAAAAAGCACCAAAATCATCAACAAATGGAGAAGATAAGTGGTGTCATAGTGCATTTCAAATCAACCACTGTCTTAACCGAAAGAAATGTGGCATATAAAAACCTGTAACACTTACAGGAAGAGGTATCAACCTTAACTTCTAAATAAAAAAAAGCCTACCAGAGCAGATGCACATCTCACGGGAAGAGCTCGATCAGTTAGCCCCAACTTCGCTGCTTTGTAAATATCTTTGTGCACATTTCCAGCTGCTGATCCCATACCAGCAGTGATCTTCTCCAAAGTCATCATAATTTCAATTCTTAGTTGAGATTCTGCATTCCGTAGGGCCTATATAAGTATCTGCACTGTATCCTCATATGAACGTCCCATCATACGTCCAAGCTTTTCATACATTGCTCCAATACATGTAACAGCAGCCCTAAAAGATAAATGAATATGATAAATTCTATTAAAGGAATCAACTTTTAATAAAATAAACTATAAAAAAATCCTTTAACAAAAATAAATTTTGATTAAACAAACATTTTTCATCAAAACTATTATACAGGATGTATCAATAAGGAAGACCAACTCTTTTAATGAAACAGCAATTAAGTATAATAAATATAAAAAATAAACACAAAAGCTATTATTACACAAAATGAGTTAGGCAAAACTTACAGTCTTGTTGGGAGGTAGCTTGGTGAATCATCTTTATTCTTAAGAACATCATTGCACTTGTTGATAGTATCAAATAAAAGGAATGTATCCCCAACGCTAAACAGAGTTGCTAAGCAGCGAGCTACTAATTTCCTTGTTGGTGGTCCTGGAGATTCATTCATTTGTCCCACTAACTGAGCCACCAGTTGCTTCTGACAGCCCTTGATGTCTGACTGGAATGGACAACAAGAGTTATAACTCAGATCTATCTGAAATTAATTTTCTCTTTATCACATTAACAATAGGTAAAAATTTCAAAGGATTTATCCTTCTATGTCTATGATACTCTTTCCCTCCAGGAAATCCCATCATGGGGGTGGTTATGGCAAAAGAGTCTCCATCTATCCATGTCCTTACATGCCTCCTTTGCATACACCATTCCACACATTCTTCAACGCTCCCAGAACTTTCGCCCCCTCCCCCACCCCATGATTCACTTCCACTTCCATGGTTCCATCCACACATACATATCAAAAAGCCAGTGACATCACACAGCCCTGCCTCACAAACGCATGTATACTGAAACTTTTGCTCAACTCTCCATCCACTCTTACACATGAATTTGCTCCTCCATTGAAGGCTTTCACACCAACCAATAGCTGTCACCCTACCCCATATATCCTTAATACATACAATAAAGCATTCCACTAAACTCTATCCATAAAAACTGCATACGCCTTTCATCTGAGAAATTTACCATATGCCTTTCTCTTCTCTTCCACAGCAATTCTAACCTCTTCTGTCTACCTTTGACCTTTTTATTCCTATATCTCACAACCTTGTATCCAACTACTAATTCTACAACTATTAATAGTACTTCTCTAAACATTTTAAAAACCTCTTTCACACATGATTACATCCCTATATTCACTAAACTTCCATCTAAGCTTTCTGTTACCTTCCTTTCATACTCCTCCCTGGATAGTTTTCCAATTCATCTTCTCACTTGATAACTATTTCAACTCACCATTTTTCCTTACATCATACTTTCACTTTTCCCTGATCCTAATCCCACAAAAACCATGAAATGGTCAGTGTCTCAAAAGAAATTCCTCTACGATCCATCTAGCATGGCCTTTCTTGATCTTTCATCCACTACCACAGTCAGTCAAAGCCTTTTGCTTTTCTCTTCCATCATTCCTCATCCATATATCTGGATCATCTTCCACTAAAAGAAAGGTGTTTGCAAGGAGCAAACCCTTCTCAGCATAGATGTCCACAAGATAAGTTCCATTCTCATTTATTCCAGGCACTGCCTATTCACCAACTATCTCGCCAATTTCATCACATCCCACATTTTGCATTCATATTACCCATTACAACCATGTTTCTCTCCTTCTCACAAACCATTTACAACAGTCATTTAAATTTCAATCTTACTTCGTACAGTCTTCATATTCAATGGCGCATACTTCACAATTTTGATCTTTCCTTTCACCCTCACTATTCTTGATCCAATTCCATCCATGCTCGGTAACAACCTTCCACACTCTCAGTGATAGCACAATTGCACATCCTTCTTTCCTTCTTCCAGATCATTTTTATTAATTTTTGTCCATACCACTCCTCCTTTCATGCTCAGCCATCATTTGCTTTCATCATTTCCATTTTTATTCCATACTCCTTACCCAAGGACGTTGGTTCCCCAATCCCCAGCACATCCATGCTATGACTTTTAAATTTCGCTCCACAAGCTCCCCTCCTTTTACTTTCAATAGCCTTCCCATTTACAAAGACAACATAACTCTCAATTGCTCTTTTCATTTACTCCTCGGCATAGCTGGTAGACTCCAGTGCACTTAGGCCTCTTGTGCTCCCCCTTGACAAACCACAGGCAATGGCACCTCCAGAGATAAAGAGACTTTAAAATTGTACAAAAAACTAAAATAAAATTCCAGCCCACACCTCAAGCACTTGTCTGTATTTCAAACATTATGTTAATGGAGTTGGGCAGTGCCTCCCCCTTCCGTTCCACCCCTAAGGTGTATTAACGAGGTTATCCTGAGAAGATGGAGTGACAAATACCTGGAAGACAAGAGTTATCCCTCGAGTGCTGAAACTTGAAAGCTTTCCCAATTTTTTGCCTATACAATACAGCAGCATCTCATAACCTCATTGGTTATGATGCTGCCACAGACTTCTTCTAAATAAAAGGTTCTAGTCATTGATCTATCTATATCTCTGATACCCATTCCCTCCAGGGAACTTCCCTCAAGGAGTGCCCATGCTGAAAAGTCTTCACTTATCCCTGTCCTTACATGCCTCCTTTGCATACACCATTCCACACATTCTTCAACGCTCCCAGAACTTTCGTCCCCTCCCCCACCCTATGATTCACTTCCGCTTCCATGGTTCCATCCACACATACATATCAAAAAGCCAGTGACATCACACAGCCCTTTGCCTCACAAACGCATGTATACTGAAACTTTTGCTCAACTCTCCATCCACTCTTACACATGAATTTGCTCCTCCATTGAAGGCTTTCACACAACCAATAGCTGTCACCCTACCCCATATATCCTTAATACAGACAATAAAGCATTCCACTAAACTCTATCCATAAAAACTGCATACGCCTTTCATCTGAGAAATTTACCATATGCCTTTCTCTTCTCTTCCACAGCAATTCTAACCTCTTCTGTCTACCTTTGACCTTTTATTCCTATATCTCACAACCTTGTATCCAACTACTTAATTCTACAACTATTAATAGTACTTCTCTAAACATTTTAAAAACCTCTTTCACACATGATTACATCCCTATATCACTAAACTTCCATCTTGCATTGTTTCCACATGCCAAATCATCTCGAAGCAATACATTTCACCCACTCTACCTCAATAAAATTCATTCCCTTTGCATTCCTTACCATACCAGATCTTTCATACACTCCATCATTTCTTTCTTTATTCCATCTACTCATACCACATGCTCCTCTCGAACTGCTCATTTCCACAGCCTGGATTCTTTACCTCTGTAACTCAATTTCAATGTCCATGTTTCAGCTGCATAGATCAGTCAGGTAAGAGGACTGTCTGCCCCTCTGTCAATGATTCGAACTATGCTTTCGACCTGGGTGGCCAATGAATGTGTCAAGGTCAGGAGCGCTAACCACTACACCAAGGGAGTATTTAAGAATTTTGGAGAAAGTGAAAAACTGCCTTTTGAAATGTGCCAGTTCATAGTTATTGGGAAAGACATGAATAGGTAGAGAGTTCCAAAGCTTTCGATGTAGAGGGAAAGAAGCAAGTATCAAAACGCCCACCCTTGAGTGGCTGATAGCCACACAATAATCATATGATGCAGCAGCTTGCTGAGTTATTGCGTGGTCTACCTAGTGGTGGGGGCACAACAGCAGCCAACTCTTGGAGGCAAAAACAAGTATAATATGTGCATGTGTATGTATATGTACGTGTATGGACGTTTACGTACATATATTTGTATATGTGTGGATGGGTCATTCTTCATCTGTTTCCTGGTGCCACTCACTGATGAGGAAATGACAATCAAGTGTGGAGGCTTGATCTTGTAAGGAATGAAATTATAAGTGTGGCAGCAAGCTGAATGAGACCGAGAGTGAGGAGTGGTTTGTGCTGAGGTGGTTTGGACAAATGGAGAGGAAGTGTGAAGAGAGAGTAAGAGATATATGTGTCAGAATGAAGACTTAAAGTAGAAGGGAGAAACCAAAAATGAGATGGAAAGATGGAATGAGAGATGCACTGTGTTAATGGGGCTTGAACATGCAGAGGGGCAAGAGGTGTGCAATGGACAGACCAAATGGAGGGGGTGGGTGTGCACTGAACAGAATGAACCATAGTATATGAGGTGTTCAAAGGAAACTACAGAAAAGTCTGCAAGACTTGGTTGTGGACAGGAAGCTCTAATTCTGCTGATTATACATGAGAGCTAATAGGTATATGTGAGTATACAAGGTCATTCTTCATTTGTTCCTGGTGATATCTCATGAGAAAGGAAAAAAAACAAGTATACAAAATATAAACTGCTTGGATCTTAGAGAAATTATCTAATTTCTAAAATAAAATTTTGGTATCTACTAGATAGTTCATATATAATTTACAGAATTTCCCTTCCTAAGCTACCCTGTTCCTTTCTGTGCTCAAAAGCTGGATTATGGTAAAAAGAAAAAAACAAAAAAAAAAAAAAACATTGTTGGAACCACTATTCCTTCCAAACATACCCATTTTTGCTTTCCGAGATAATGTTCTTGACTTCCACACATTCTTCAACGCTCCCAGAACTTTCGCCCCCTCCCCCACCCCATGATTCACTTCCACTTCCATGGTTCCATCCACACATACATATCAAAAAGCCAGTGACACACAAACAGCCCTGCCTCACAAACCAAATGTATACTGAAACTTTTGCTCAACTCTCCATCCACTCTTACACTGGAATTTGCTCCTCCATTGAAGGCTTTCACACCAACCAATAGCTGTCACCCTACCCCATATATCCTTAATACATACAATAAAGCATTCCACTAAACTCTATCCATAAAAACTGCATACGCCTTTCATCTGAGAAATTTACCATATGCCTTTCTCTTCTCTTCCACAGCAATTCTAACCTCTTCTGTCTACCTTTGACCTTTTTATTCCTATATCTCACAACCTTGTATCCAACTACTAATTCTACAACTATTAATAGTACTTCTCTAAACATTTTAAAAACCTCTTTCACACATGATTACATCCCTATATTCACTAAACTTCCATCTAAGCTTTCTGTTACCTTCCTTTCATACTCCTCCCTGGATAGTTTTCCAATTCATCTTCTCACTTGATAACTATTTCAACTCACCATTTTTCCTTACATCATACTTTCACTTTTCCCTGATCCTAATCCCCACAAAAACCATGAAATGGTCAGTGTCTCAAAAGAATCCTCTCACGACTCACATCTAGCATGGCCTTTCTTGATCTTTCATCCACTACCACAGTCAGTCAAAGCCTTTTGCTTTTCTCTTCCATCATTCCTCATCCATATATCTGGATCATCTTCCACTAAAAGAAAGGTGTTTGCAAGGAGCAAACCCTTCTCAGCATAGATGTCCACAAGATAAGTTCCATTCTCATTTATTCCAGGCACTGCCTATTCACCAACTATCTCGCCAATTTCATCACATCCCACATTTGCATTCATATTACCCATTACAACCATGTTTCTCTCCTTCTCACAACCATTTACACAGTCATTTAAATTTCAATCTTACTTCGTACAGTCTTCATATTCAATGGCGCATACTTCACAATTTTGATCTTTCCTTTCACCCTCACTATTCTTGATCCATTCCATCCATGCTCGGTAACAACCTTCCACACTCTCAGTGATAGCACAATTGCACATCCTTCTTTCCTTCTTCCCAGATCATTTTTATTAATTTTTGTCCATACCACTCCTCCTTTCATGCTCAGCCATCATTTGCTTTCATCATTTCCATTTTTATTCCATACTCCTTACCCAAGGACGTTGGTTCCCCAATCCCCAGCACATCCATGCTATGACTTTTAAATTTCTCCACAAGCTCCCTCCTTTTACTTTCAATAGCCTTCCCATTTACAAAGAGCAACATAACTCTCAATTGCTCTTTTCATTTACTCCTCGGCATAGCTGGTAGACTCCAGTGCCACTTAGCCTCTTGTGCTTCCCCCTTGACAAACCACAGGCAATGGGCACCTCCAGAGATAAAGAGACTTTAAAATTGTACAAAAAACTAAAATAAAATTCCAGCACACCTCAAGCACTTGTCTGTATTTCAAACATTATGTTAATGGAGTTGGGCAGTGCCTCCCCCTTCCGTTCCACCCCTAAGGTGTAGTAACGAGGTTATCCTGAGAAGATGGAGTGACAAATACTCTGGAAGACAAGAGTATCCCCTCGAGGTGCTGAAACTTGAAAGCTTTTCCCAATTTTTTGCCTATACAATACAGCAGCATCTCATAACCTCATTGGTTATGATGCTGCCACAGACTTCTTCTAAATAAAAGGTTCTAGTCATTGATCTATCTATATCTCTGATA
Organism: Panulirus ornatus; assembly: GCF_036320965.1. NCBI lineage: Eukaryota > Metazoa > Arthropoda > Malacostraca > Decapoda > Palinuridae > Panulirus > Panulirus ornatus. Next base: position 12,960,393 of record NC_092226.1, on the reverse strand, counting down.
CCCATTCCCTCCAGGGACTTCCCTCAAGGAGGTGCCCATGGCTGAAAAGTCTTCACTTATCCCTGTCCTTACATGCCTCCTTTGCATACACCATTCCACACATTCTTTAACTATTCCTCTCCTTCCAATGCTCTTCCACTCTATTTCCCCATGTCACATGTGGTCTTCCACTCACACCAACTCCTTTAAACATGCTACCATAAATCTCCTTCTAAACTTCCCATCTTGCATTGTTTCCACATGCCCAAATCATCTCGAAGCAATACATTTCACCCACTCTACCTCAATAAAATTCATTCCCTTTGCATTCCTTACCATACCAGATCTTTCATACACTCCATCATTTCTTTCTTTATTCCATCTACTCATACCACATGCTCCTCTCGAACTGCTCATTTCCACAGCCTGGATTCTTTACCTCTGTAACTCATTTCCAATGTCCATGTTTCAGCTGCATAGATCAGTCAGGGTAGAGAGGACTGTGCTGCCCCTCTGTCAATGATTCGAACCTATGCTTTCGACCCTGGGTGGCCAATGAATGTGTCAAGGTCAGGAGCGCTAACCACTACACCAAGGGAGTATTTAAGAATTTTGGAGAAAGTGAAAAACTGCCTTTTGAAATGTGCCAGTTCATAGTTATTGGGAAAGACATGAATAGGTAGAGAGTTCCAAAGCTTCGATGTAGAGGGAAAGAAGCAAGTATCAAAACGGCCCACCCTTGAGTGGCTGATAGCCACACAATAATCATATGATGCAGCAGCTTGCTGAGTATTGCGTGGTCTACCTAGTGGTGGGGGCACAACAGCAGCCAACTCTTGGAGGCAAAAACCAAAGTAATACCTATAGAAGATGGAAAGTGAACCAACATTGCGGCATAAGGCAAGGGGATCAAGTTTGGAAGTTAACCTGAGACAGTTAATAAGGCGGACCTTTTTTGACTCAACTCTGTCAAGTAAGGATGCAGAGCTAGAATCACCCCACATGTGAGAGCAGTGTGCCATACAAGGACAATCAATCCCTTGTATAAACGGAGCACCATTTCAGAAGAAAAGTTTTGACATCTAAACAGGACACTCAGTTTCTTAGAGGCAGACTTAGCTATTCCTGTAATGTGGGGATTCCAAGAAAGAGTGGATGTTACGGTAATACCACGTATGTTCATTTAGTCAAGAGGTGGAATTACAGAACCGTAAAAGGAGAGACAAGAGTTGTGAGGGGTTTTCAATAGAGAGATGGGTAAAAACTGTCTCTCAGAGGCATTAAACTTACCAGGATTTTATCTACCCAACTGAGATACCCTGTCCAAGTTTATTGAGGAAGCTTTGTCAAGACGAGATGCAAATTGAGTGAGGGAAGGAGGAGCAGAAACGAGGGATGTAGATAAATGCGGTGATGAGTCGTCAGCATATGAGTGCATTGGATTATGTGTGGAGACGAAATCATTGAAAAAAATGATTGCACTGGATTATTTGTGGAAAATGGAAATTATTAAAAAAAAGGAGAAAAAATGTAGGGAACATGACAGAACCTTAAGGGATACTGCAGTTGATGGAGAATAGGGGGAGGCTGATCCAACAATAACAGAGATAGATCTAACAGAGAGGAAGCTAGATATGAAAGAGCAAAGTGAGAGACGGAAAGCCAAAAGAGGGGAGCTTAGAGATGAGACCTTGATGCCACACCCTGTCAAAAGCCTTAGATATCTCAAGGGCAACTACACATGGCTCTCCAAAATCCTTCAGGGATGATGCCCAGACATTAGTAAGACAGGAAAGAATATCACTGGTGGATCTCGCCTTACAGAAGACATATTGGTGATCAAAGAGAAGAAAGATTTTCAAGGTGTTTAAGGATATGGGAGTTGGGGAGGGATTCAAAGATTGGAAATGGTAGATGTCAAACCAATAGGATGATTGTTAGAGGGGTCAGAAATGTCACTCTTCTTAGGTATGGGATGTATCAATGCATGCTTCCACGGAGAAGGAAAAGTTTTGGTTTTTAAACAGAGACAGAACAGACGAGTAAACATAGGAGCAAGTTCAGAGGCACACTCTTTCAGTACAAGAGAGTGGATACTATCAGGACCATACGCCTCCTACTCCTATATTTTGCTCCAACCATTTTGCCAAGGGCAGGGGTAGTGCAGAGGGGTCACCACAGGAAAATCTACATTTACAAAGAACAAGTTGTGGGAGTTAAGCGTTGTCAAGCATTATGTGTGACAAGGAGAAATTGTATGTTTGTGGACAGAATGCCAGCAGTCCCCTTGTGGGTAGGCAGAAAGAGACAGCTACCTGGGTCAAAGGAGCGCAACTTAACCAGTAAGTGATGGCTCACCTCACAGTTGTCACTAACCTTTCCAATACCCAGGCAGGTTGTAATGGTAGTATACCTCCTTGCTGGTGGCTGACTACCATCTATTACATCCTGACCGTTAACCATACAATCAAAGGTCAGGTGAAAGGTCTGGGTCAAAGAACTAATGTTTTGAAAAAAATCAAATACAAATGATGAAACTAAAGACATAATATATTCTCCCTCCAATAAAGAAAGATATAATACTGTGATGCAACAGTGAGATTTCAACAAAGAACGTAGAAGAAAATAAATACCCTGTATATTGCAGCAAAGAACACAGCAAAAATGTGAAAGTGGCTAAGGACTTCAGAGCAGGCCAAATTGCTAGTTTAAGTAAAAATAATACCATGTAATGAAGCAGTGGTTTAAGAATGAAAAAATATTACACAAAAAGAAAAGAACAGTTAAGCATGCATAAGAAATTTGTAGGAGCCACATGATGTGTGCTTGAGAGTGAAAAAAGAAGAGATGCTGAAAATCAGAAGTGTTCGAGAAGCTTGAATATTCACTCTGGGTTTAAAAAATTTCTGAGGGAGACATAAAAGTTTTAAGGATTTAGAGCAAGTAAAAATGGTTAAGGCAACATAATTATGAAGTATAGCAGAGTGCCTAAAGTATATCAATTGCGAGTAAAGTATAAACCTTAAGATACGTGCATCCGAAGTTTTCACCAGCCTGTTAGAGTTGGGGCTAAGTCACCAGTACTGTGTTATGTATTAATGTGCTTATTCCAACAAAAGATGTATGCTTAATGGTATAAACACTTGACTAACCCAAGTCAGTGCCAGAGTTAATGACACTAAGCAGATTTTTGGATAAGTCAGAAAAGTCCAGCTCCTAATCTACCAAAGATTTCACAAGTTTCCTCAAAACTTGTGTCAAACAGAAAAAGTGGAAACTTATAACATTTAAGTTTATCAAAATCAATCATAAGACCAAAGCAAAAGATTCATGAAAATACTTTTTTAATCCAATATCTCACTCTATATCAATAAATGATTAATAAGAAGAAAGCACCGAGAATAAAAGTAAACAAACTAACCTTGTGTGCTGCTTCTAGCACCTTGTCCAAGAATCGCAGCCATTCAAATACAAAAATTGGCCGCTTGGCAGGTGGCAGTTGTTGGAGTGCCTCTTCATTAAGTGTAAGGCTGTGACTCAGTTCCATCATGATAATTTTTCACCCTCCACCCACATCAAGCTGAAATAAAATACTTATGCTATGCATAACAAGATTGAAAGAAGGGAGATTTGGTATATCAACTTCACTTTTTCTATATAATCATAATTTTTGGAAAGGTGCAACTTCCTATGGGTTGCAGTAAGTTAAAAAGCAAAAATTTATACATCATGTATTTATCAAATTTTTTTTTCATACTTAACAGCCATCTCCCGCGTTAGCGAGGTAGCACAAGGATACAGACAAGGAATGGCCCAACCCAACCACATACACCTGCATATACATAAACGCCCAAAAACGCACATATACATACATATACATTTCAATGTATATACATATACATACACAGACATATACATATATGCACATGTACATATTCATACTTGCTGCATTCATCCATTCCCGTCGCCACCCAACCACACACGAAACAGCATTCCCCTCCCCGCTCCAGCAAGGCAGTGCCAGGAACAGACAAAAGAAAAAAAGGCCATATTCATTCACACTCAGTGTTTAGCTGTCATGTGTAATGTACCGAAACCACAGCTCCCTTTCCATGTCCACGCCCCACGAAACTTTCCATGGTTTACCCCAGACACTTCACATGCCCTGGTTCAATCCATTGACAGCACGTCCACCCCAGTATACCACATCATTCCAATTCACTCTATTCCTTGCACGCCTTTCACCCTCCTGTATGTTCAGGCCCCGATCACTCAAAATCTTTTTCACTCCATCCTTCCACCTCCAATTTGGTCTCCTGCTTCTCCTTCCCTCCACCTCTGACACATATATCCTCTTTGTCAATTTTTCCCCACTCATTCTCACCATGTGTCCAAACCATTTCAACACAACCTCTTCTGCTCTCAACAACACTCTTTTTGTTACTGCACATCTCTCTTACCCTTTCATAACTTACTCAATCAAACCACCTCACACCACATCCTCAAACATTTCATTTCCAATACATCCACCCTCCTCTGCACAACCCTATCTATATCCCATGCCTTGCAACCATATAACATTGTTGGAACCACTACTCCTTCAAATATACCAATTTTTGCTCTCCGAGATAACCATCTCGCCTTCCACACAATCTTCAACGCTCCCAGAACCTTCACTCCCTTCCCCAACCCCTGACACACTTCCGCTTCCATCTGCTGCTAAGTCCACTCCCAGATATCTAATTTAGAACACTTCACTTCCTCCAGTTTTTCTCCATTCAAACTTACCTTCCAAATAACTTGTCCCACAACCCTACTGTACCTAATGACCTTGCTCTTATTCACATTTACTTTCAACTTTCTTCTTTTACACACTTTACCAAACTCATATTTATCAATGCAAAATCTGAACTACCACATACGAAATTATAATACTACACATACACCGTACCTTTGGTCAGCGGTGTATTTTGGAGCCCCAGAGCCAAAATGTTCTTGCCTACCCCCTTGGCAGATCTTTGAAAAAGTGAATGAAACAATGTATAGTAAACATAACATGCATTTCTATACAAAATTATACAAGTTTAATACACTTCTAATTTCCAGTACAGTGCAGTATAACAATAATAAGAAAGCTATGCAAAGCTAATAATAATGTATGTTATCAATCAAATATCTTCCCAAAGGAATAGCATGACAACTGGAGAAACACTACACTACATCAGAACCTCAACCATTTCATTTGCAACGATCAAATAGGATAGATAGGAATCTGAGGAACCTGCCATGATTAGAAATCATAAAAGTAATGATAATCTAAGGAAATTTGGAGCTTTTCATTTTCAGAGCCTGCTAGACTAACCACCTCTGGGATAATTCTGGAAAGATGATCATCTCATTTTCAAGGGTCCCCAAACTGACCTATGCAAGTGAAACAAGACATGGAATGAGTAACAAAGGTCAAGAACCCAGGCTGTGGAAATGAGCTATTTGAGAGCATCATGTGGTATAACTAGGAAGGGGAGGGAGGGGAGGAAGAAAGAAATGAAGGAATGCATGAGAGATTTGGTATGGCTGGAAATGCAGGAGGGAATGAATTGCAGAGTGGTAGAATGGGAGAAACATAATACTTTGAGGTAGTCTGGGCACGTTGAAAGTATTCATGATGGGAAGTTCTCAAGACAACTGTATAACAGTGCTATTAAAGGGGTTGGTGTGAGAGAAAGACTATCAGTGACATGGGGAAACAGAGAGGAAGAGTACTGGAGGGATAAAAATGGTGGAAAAATGTAAGAAATGGCATATGCAAGAGAGGCTGTAAGGACAGGGATAAGTGGAAACTCTTTTGCCTTACCATCCCCCTGATGGGAGTTTCTGAAGAGAACAGGCATCTGAGATATATAGAGATACATGGATAGATAGTTAATGATTTCTGCAAGGGCATGGTGTGATATGTTCTAAAAAATTGTTCTAAAAAAATCTATGTGTTTGATTAGTTAAATATTTCGGGCTGTCAGTAATTTCATGGGCTAGGTTGGTTTACTTTTTTCATTTTCCTTACTTTGGCTAATTTGGCTAAATAGCTAGTAAATGGGTAGTGCCTGGAGTAAATGAGAAAGACAGTTACCTTGTGGATGTCTGTGCTGAAAGGGGTTATTCCCTGCAAACACTTTTTTTTTAGCAAAAGATGATCCACAAATATACGTGGATGAGAAATGATGGAAGAGAACTAAAGTTTGATTGACTATGTGGCAGTAGATGAAAGGTTGTGCTGGATGCTTGAGTTGTGAAAGGATTCTTTGAAGCTTCTGACCATATTGTGGTTCTTTTGGAGGTGAGATCGGGGTGAAGTGGAAGTATGACACTAGGAAAACTGGACAAGTAAAGGTGTAAGCAAGAGAGAAGATGAATCAGAAAGAATACTCAGAGTATGAAGGAAGGGGTGACAGAAACTTTAAATGAAAGTAGAGTAAATGTAGGGATACAGTCATGTGTGAATGAGGTGTTTAAAATGTTTTGGGAAAGACTGTTAAAGGTTGCAGAACAAGGTCATGATATATAAGAATGCAAGTGGAAATGTTTGGTGGATGGATGATATTAGAAATGCTTTGTAAGAGAAGAAAAAGACATATGGCAGGTTGCTTGAAAGGAATATGCCTGAGGAAGTTCAGCAAAAGAGGAAGGAAGAATATAAGTTGTGTCAGTGGAATGTTAAGAGGGTGATGGGGAAGGCTAAGAAAAAGATGGAAGATATTCAAAGAAAGTTGAGTGAAAAATTTTTAGTGGATGGAGGTGAAAAAGGAAAGAGGTGGATGTAAGAGTGAATATGGAAATATAGGAAATAAGGAAAAGTTGCTGAATCAAAAATGGAAGTAGTACTTTGAAGAACTGATAAATGTGGATGAAGCTAAGGAAGCAGTTGTTTAAATGCATGGGTATGATTATGGAATGAAAAGGATACAAGTGCTGGGGCTGCAGTTAAAAAGGAAGTAAAAAAATCAATAATGAGGTTGAAGGAAGGAAAGGCACCTGGTGTGGATGAAATTATGACTGAAATGTTGAAGTATGGAGGAGAAATTGAGCTGGAAAGGATGCATTTGATATCTTATAACACACCTGGTGTGGATGAAATTATGACTGAAATGTTGAGGTATGGAGGAGAAAATGTGATAAAGTGGATATTTTTGATATCTTATTTAGCATGAAAGCAGAGGGTTGTGCCTGAGGATTGGGTAAAACCTATTGCTGTTCTTTTGCTCAACAGAAAAGGTGTTTAAGGATTTATGTTTTAATTATAGGGTAATATATCTGTTAAGTGAACTAAGAAAAGAGTATGTAAGAGTACTGAATGATAGAGTAATGGAAGTAACTGAATACAGAATAAATGAAAAGCATAAAGGTTTTAGAAAAGGCAGGGGATGCAAAGTTCAGATTTTTGTGTTGAGAATGACTGATAAAATATCTAAGGATACATAAGAAGCTGTGTGCAGCTTGTATGGATCTGGCATATAACAGAGTCAAGTGGGATGTTTTAGAAGATGTATGGGCAATTGGGAACACCTGTTCGATGGTGGGAAAGGCTTCTATAGAGTAGCAAATGAATTTGTAAGAGTGGATGGAAAGTTGGGCAAAAGTTTTGGTATCCATGGGGTGAGTGACATCACCATAGCTTTTCAACAAATATATGAATGGAGTGATAAGAGAGATGAAAAACATAGGGAAAGGGGGTGCATAGATGGAGTGCCATGGTGTGGTATGGTGGCTAGTGACAAGCCTATTTGCAAATGATACAATGTTGCTTGATGAGAAAGAAGAGCAGTTCCAGAAGGTTGTAAGAGTGTTTTATGATGTGCATGCTTAGGTGACTGAAGGTAAATAAATGCAAGTAAAAGTAAAGTAATGGAATCTGAAGGGAAATAAAGTGAAAGTATAGATTTGCAAAACCCTATAGAGTGAGAAAAGAAAGTGTACTAAACTGTTATACATATGGCAAAGAACTGGAAAGCTGAGAGAATTTGTGTATATAGAATATATCTTGTCTAAATTTGGCAACTCAGAGGGAGAAATTAGGGAAAGAGCAGTTCAAGGTAGAAGTCACAGGTCCTTCCTAATAGAACAGAGGAGTAAGCATGGAAGAGAAAAAAGAATTAAGGGACAGCATTATCTCACTGACCCTGACCTATGCAGCTGAAACATGGATATGAAATAAGTTGCAGAGGTCAGCAATCCAAGCTGTGAAATACATCATTTGAGAGGAACATGTGGTATGACTATATAGAATGAAGAAACGACAGGGTGTATGAAAGATCTAATATGGCTGGGAATACAAATGAACTATGGAGTGGTAGAGTGGGTATATGTAATACTTTGAGGTGGTCTGGGAAGTGTAAAGAAAGCAAGAGGAGAAGTGTAGCACGACTAAAGGGGTTGGTGCAAGAGGATGACCACCTGAGACATGGAAAAATAGAGTATTGGAGGGAAAGAAATGGTGGAAGAATGTATGAAATGGTATATGTGAGGTTGGCATGTAAGGACAGGAATAAGTGGAGACTCTTTTGCCATCATTACTACCTTGATGGTAATTTCTGAAGGGAACAAGTGTTAGAGATACAGATAGATAAATAGTAAGTTTTTACTTTCCTTATCTCAACCCATAATTTCCCTTTGCTTCATTACCCACAACAATCTGTATGGTTTTACAGTTATAACACAATCCTATAGATGTCATCTCCCTCTTTAATCAAAACTTACTAAATGTAAGCTGGTCAACTGTCTTTACTTATTAGATTCACTAAAATACATGTTTTTACTTCATTCTTTTCACTCAGCAGCAGTTTTACAAATGAAAAACAATATAGTAAAAAGCCAAAAAATTCAAAAGTAAAAGTCAACTTTGATTCCATATCACTTTAGGCTTCACAATTGTACTGTACTATTTTGAGAACAAAATCAGAGAGGTAGAGTGAAAATAAATCTTTATTTCATTCTACATTATTAAACAAGATAATAGTGGTGTGATATGGTACATTGATTTAAAGAAAATGTGTACGTGATTGATGTTAAAATATCTTTAACACTCACCGACTAATTTCAAATATTATAACATGTTGAGGAAACTGAGTTAAGGCAAAAGTATATAATGGAATCGATAAACATCAAAAGAATCTATAAAACTTAAACGAGTTGCCAAAATATTACAAGAGATATTTCACCATTATACTTATCTCCTGGGATTGCATAGCCACTCTCACTGTCATCTGTTGACATCTGGTGCTATTGTGGCAGTACTTTTCCATGAATATGACTAGTATATCTCGAAAAGAAAACTAAACAGTAAGATAATCCTTGACTTCTAAGGAGGCTTTAAGAGGTTATCATGGATTTCTTACAAGTTTAAAACTGACTTCTAAATCAGTTTACCCGAAATATTCCCTTACAAACTATCATCAACTTATCTGAAATCATTTATAGGAAAGATATAACAGACTCTTTATAAGTATTATCAGAAATGCAAAAAATATACAAACAACAACATAAGCATCTATTTCCTAACGCTGGTTTCGATGCAAAGCTACATTAGACTTTAACTGTTCAGCCTAGTTTTACATTAATTAGCACATACTTTCCATGATCTTCATAAATTTCATAGCTTTTACCTTATATAAGATTATCTAATAAAACAAATTTCTGGAAATCATTCTCTACAACTCTTTATCGTTTTCTCTAATCGAGACCATATCAAATTAAAATCACTTAATATCAAAAGATAATAGTCATGCGAATCTGAACTTGACTTTTACAAAGAGACCTAAGCAAAATAAATTTAACGCAACCAAATATTAAGTGATCGCTGCAGGTGTGAGAGTTCTACTGACTGCAACAAATCAACAGATATGATTTCCATTGAAAATCGTGAGTTAAAATCGCAAAATAGAGGTTACATACCAAAATTAACCTTGTTCCGGCCAGATAGCTTACACTTTAATGTTTCCTTCTCGTCTTCTCAGCTGACATTTCCAAGAGCACTGCGGACACAACAGTCGAGGCAAGGGAGAAAATTCAGGAAAAACACTATTAGGAAACATAATAATAAAAAATAGCTCAATACTTTTACATTCTATAAAAAGATATAATAAGATATAAAGAAATAAAAAATCTTACATAAAATTTTGTTTCTGAGGGAAAAGGGAAGTTATTTGAGAATCCACAATATTTGCTTACTCAGTTTGACACTCCGTCATGGATTTTAATGTGTGCGTCCTTCCAAGGATGTATATTTCCAGGGAAGTTATATATAAACATATCATTTCAATGTAAACAGTTTTGATAATGACTTTTACAGGCGTTAATGAATAAGGATATGCACAAGTGAATTAGATGGAAAACAATCATTTCCCTGTGCTATTATTTAACGCTTCAGAAACAACACTTCTAAAGATGTAGTTACAAAACAGAAAGTTTTCATTAAAAGCCGTGTTTTGGTTGTTATACCAAAGCCATGGGCAAAACGAAGCGTAATGGGAGTAGATTCGTACAACGGCAAACACCTTTACAATATTGGCAATAAAGCAAAGATAATACAATAAAAAAGTCTTAGGTGTATCTGTGAGCAGAGAATCGTTACCAACACGTAAAACAACAGGCCATGTCACAAATAAGTAAACAGGAAACATAGCATAAAAAAATGTTGTATATGTAATCTACAAAAAGCTCATGGGACCTTAATCAGATGATGACACTGCTAAGGAACTAAATAGATTTTGGTAAATGTTTTTATTGATGATGCTGACATGATGCTAAACCAAGCTGAAGCTCACCTTTATGGGGAAGTAACATCTGATCCCTGCAACCTTGAGGTGAGGCAGCGGAACGGTGGAAAAATCCATGACAATTCTTAGAAAGGCAAAGTCGACAAAAATTTTGAAAGGAATTCAAGATATATTAAAAAGAAAAGCTAAGGCAGCATAACTCAAGGGCACTCAAGGAGGCAGCAAATGAGTTTACAAAGCTGCTAAGGATATTACTCACCAAAGGGGAACTACTCCAAGACTGGATAAATGCGATAGTCACATCTATTCACAAGGAAGGATATAATCAAAACACTAGCCAAAAACTATAGGCCAATATCACTACCATCCAGGGTAATAAAAACCATGGGGAAAGTACTAAAAAAAAAAATGCTACAGGATCACATGACTGAACATGTACCAGACACACACAGCATCATTGGAGTCTTAACCTGAGTAGGTATGGGCTATGTGAACCTTATGACAGTATTTAACAGAAAAATGAGTTCAAAGGGTCAAGACCCCTTCCCTAACGTCGCCACTAATTAATGCCTCATGCTGAATTTCAGAATTTAGATTATGACCTCTAGTAAGAGAAATAAGACCGGAGGCCATTATTTTCTTTTCACCCACGACTCCTTAATGGGTGGAAGGTCAAAGGCTGTACTATCAATCCCTCCCCTGTCCCTCTTCCAACTAAACCATTTCTAAATTTGACTAAGGCTAGTTGGAGGGATGGCTTACTAGGGAAGAACCAAGAGTTACAGTACCGTAGGCATGCCGTTGAAATGGCAGACATTGTCAGATTCAACAAAATCCTACGCTAACATTGCCTTGAGTAGATACGACTGTTTAGGCGTTGCTTGACTACCCCCCTGCCACAGTGTGGTTAAGCCGCAAATGTCACCTTCGGCGAAATTGTGTAATTGAAGTTCAATTTTGTCGAAGAACTCACTCCAAAGCAGTCTATCCTTTCCCTTTTACTGATTGTAATTACCTATCTATATTCATATTGTATGTAAATATGTCCTCTTTTCACGGCGTCCCTTTGGTAATATGAATGTTGGTATTTCCCTAATTTTCCATCCTTACCACAACACTGAGTGCACTCGCGGTTCGCCTTGCTTAGATCTTTAATGGTTTCGTGCAGAGGAGTCCTTCGCAAGCAATCCTTAGATAATACTGAATTTATTTGAATCCACCTGGGGTCACACCATTGTATACAAGCCATTTGTCTAGCTAGGATGTTGGAATGGCCGCGCAGGTACCTGGTATTCGCGAACTAACAACATAAACTGTGGGGGGAAGTCTTGATCTTTCACTCACCCCTCAGCTGTGGGAAAGAGGTCGACCTAATGTCCATTCCTCGGATGTGGGGGAAGGGTTTCAACCCACCTCCCATTGCCTAGTTATGGTTGACCCTCCACCCATCACCCCCACAGACTATTGGAGGAGAATGCTTGGTCCTGTCTCCACCTTCCACCCCATCCCCTGGGTGTGAGGAAAGAAAGGATGGTACCACCTCCTTCACCCCAAGAAGTAATGGGGAATAAAAGAGAATAACTAATTTTGTCCGATTATATTTTGTTTCTTGTCATAATCTTTACCTGGGACTCAGTAAGAAACATAAAATAGGTTTTCAGTTCAGTCCTGCCCTGGTCTGTGCTATAAGCTGATCCTTTATTGACTAACTGACTGACTATCCATTCACTTCTTTCTTCCCTTTTTTTTTCTCTCTCCTGAACAGTTAGAATTTATGTATCAAATATTCTAAATAGTTTATACCTTTAGTTTTAAAGAGCAATTCACATATAATATCTAGTTTTGGTTGGCTATGTATGGTTGCTGTAACGTTGTTTCCTTCCTTATTGCTTCATTGAATTTAGGGAATCACAAAATTAAAGGAACTTCCTATTACAGCTCCAGAGCAGTCCCAGGGCGCGTTCCCCCCTCTAACACTACTCATCCTTTTGATGCAGCTTATTTGTTCTACAGAGGGTTATGATCAGATTTTTTTGTGGTGAAAATGATTGTGGAAAGGCAAGAAGCCGTATGCATATTTTAGGGATATGGAGAAAGATTATAACAGGATAGATGGGGTAAGGGACAACTATTGGATGATGTAAGAGCCTAATTGAGTTGCAAATGTATGTGCAAGAGTGGATGGAGAACTCAGGGAAAGTTTCGATATATATATATATATATATATATATATATATATATATATATATATATATATATATATATATATATATATATATATATATATATATTGAGGTGTGAGGCCGGACTGTGTGACGTTTTCAAGGCTTCGTAACACACACACACACACACACATATATATATATATATATATATATATATATATATATATATATATATATATATATATATATATATATATATATGAGAGAGAGAGAGAGAGAGAGAGAGAGAGAGAGAGAGAGAGAGAGAGAGATGCAAGAGGAATGAATTGTGGAGTGGTAGAGTGGGTGAAACGTAGTACATTGAGGTGGTTTGGGCTAGTAGAAAGAATGCAAGACGGAATTTTCATGGAAAGAGTATGCTAGTACGATTAAAAGGGTTGGTGTGAGGAAGGACACATGTGATAGGGGGGAAACAGGGTGAAGTACTGGAGGGAGACAAATGGTGGAAGAATGCGTGGAATGGCATATGTGAGTGAGGCGTGTAAGGACAGGGATAAGTGGAGACCTTTGCCATGGCCATCCCCCTGATATGGGTTCTCTGAGAAATTGGGTGGCAGAGATGTAGATCGACAGATTATGTGATCATATGACGGGTCCTTATGAAAGTCCTCATCAGGATCTGCCTCTGGATATTACAGACCAACACCGTATCTTTATATCTCACGAATTGTTTGCATGCCATTGGCAAGGGTTCTGTGTACGCATTTGCTTACCGACGCCAATTAAGATAATGCTGAATATCTAGGTTATCTTTCAAAATGGGACATTTTCGCGCCTTTTAAAATTTGGGGGCAAAACAGGGCCAGCTAGAAAGCAGGACTCTCCCATTGAAATCGGTACAAGTCATGTCTATCATACCGTGATTTAATCTGGCTCATAATTGGGGAATCTTTGGCATGGAACTCATACATATCTTTAAATTCCTAGCTATATTTCAAGGAATTTTTATTTCGTTCACATGAGCAAGCTACTCTCATGTTTAGTGAAACATGGTCCTTTTATCTCTCTTATTCAGTGTTTCGTATTCTTCATTCTCCGTTTTCGATTCAGTCTCTATTCCATAACATATTTAACCATTTTCAAACTCTCTTTTTACTACAGCAACATTCTTTTGCTGGGTTACGACAATTTATAGTCTGAAGTCGAGCCAAGCCATAGATGGCAGCACCTTCGTTTGATTACAAGGATAGCTGGGTTAAACTCTAAAAGCAAAATGAGAATAGAATTAATGATTGTGGGATGTTTAGGTATCTTTAATGTATTTAACTCATTGCTAAATAAAATTTCTCCTTTGAGTGTATTTTATGATCAACTTGAGTTGGAAAGCAGTGATCCTTAAAAGATTTAAACACAGGCTGAAATAATATCTTGCGCCAGCAGATTAGTAATAAACTGTTTTGTTTTCACAACCTGCTGTAGAAATTTTCCTCTGACAAATACAGCTTGATGCGACCGTAAGCTGTAATCATGGACATCCCCGTGACACAGTTGCCTCCAGGAGATCCTCGGCTGGTAGAAGCAATAGTGGGCCAGTTAAAATCTAAAGGAATATTTGATCAGTTCCGCAAAGAATGCTTAGCCGACGTCGACACAAAGGTAAGGGAATTAACATCCTTAAGGTTATAGGAAGCATTGCTGAAAGTTAAGAACTTGACTATTAATTCCAGTATTGACTGCTGCACATTTGAAAAAAAATCAAGACATTTCTAATATTGGATTCCTTTGTAGCTCAACTCTCAAATTCTATTGTAACTGAAATTTGTCACATATGTCTTGATAAGAGACTGAAGGGGTGACAAAACCCCTAATATATGCTGTAAATAATAGAAATGCACCAGATTAACATAAAGAATGTCATCGAAAAGTGCTTATGCTTAAATAGCCTTGGAGAACAGTATATGATGTTAAAAGGGATAGAATTTTGTCACTAATAAAAAATGAAAGTTAAGAAAAGAGATGCCAATAATATATGTGTGATACCTTATTTTGTATGGAATCGTTGTTGCTGTAATGACGAATAATTTAGTAGTGTGAGATTTGCCTTACTACCCTTTAGAGGTATTTTTGATGTAAAATTCATTTATGGTAAGATAATGAGGGACAGGGAAAATGTATAGTTAAATTATTAGTCTATAATACTGTAAGATGTGGAAATCAAAGACTATGCTCTATTACTGTTTACAGACAGCATTATTGAAGTTCTTGATATTATTATGTATTTTTTTTATTATTATTTTGCTCATTACTCTGCTATGATATTTTCGTTTGGTTGGGAATGTAAACTGAGTCCAGATATCTATAGGAATATAGGAATCTGACCCTATGCAGGACAGATTTTTATGTTTATGCAGACTTCCGAAGTCATCCAACATGTTTGCAAAACGGAGATTAAGTTGAATTCATATGTTACACTGCCTGACGGCATTCACTAGAATTCATAGGTGGTATAGGAAAATAGCATTTGTACTCTACAGGTAATTTTTCTTGTTTTATTATATGTTCGTTTTTTTTAATTTAGCAGATGTGGTATGGATTGAAGCCCTATTTGCAGCCATCTGATTAATGCTATATATATATGTATATATATATATATATATATATATATATATATATATATATATATATATATATATGTATATATATATGTATTGCAAGAGGTCATAGTTGTGTGCATGATTTAGTATATGCAAAAAACCACATGCCATTGGTGAGCAAGTGTTACCAGATGGTGAACGCTTGTTTACCAGTGGCGTCTTAGCTATGTCTCTTCCTTGTTTATCATAAACTGACTGTTCTACATCCGTCACATTCTTGTATCTCCCTTGACGATGTGGTCTTTACATGAATGTGCACTTGGGAACTTACTGTTTCATTTTCCTTTGTTTTTTGCATATATATATATTTATATATTTATTTATTTATTTATTTTACTTTGTCACTGTCTCCTGCGTTAGCGAGGTAGCGCAAGGAAACAGACGAAAGAATGGCCCAACCCACCCACATACACATGTATATACATACACGTCCACACATGTAGATATACATACCTATACATCTCGATGTATACATATACACACACAGACATATACATATATACACATGTACCTAATTCATACTGTCTGCCTTTATTCTTTCCCATCGCGACCCCGCCACACATGAAATAACAACCCCCTCCCCCGCATGTGTGCGAGGTAGCGCTAGGAAAAGACAACAGAGGCCACATTCGTTCACACTCAGTCTCTAGCTGTCATGTAAAATGCACCAAAACCACAGCTCCCTTTCCACATCCAGGCCCCACAGAACTCTCCGTGGTTTACCCCAGACGCTTCACATGCCTTGGTTCAATCCATTGACTGCACGTCGAGCATATATATATATATATATATATATATATATATATATATATATGAAAGAAATGGCCCAACCCCCCCCCATACACATGTACATACACACGTCCACACACGCAAATATACATACCTACACAGCTTTCCATGGTTTACCCCAGACGCTTCACATGCCTTGCTTCAATCCACTGACAGCACGTCAACCCCTGTATACCACATGACTCCAATTCACTCTATTTCTTGCCCTCCTTTCACCCTCCTGCATGTTCAGGCCCCGATCACACAAAATCTTTTTCACTCCATCTTTCCACCTCCAATTTGGTCTCCCTCTTCTCCTCGTTCCCTCCACCTCCGACACATATATCCTCTTGGTCAATCTCTCCTCACTCATTCTCTCCATGTGCCCAAACCATTTCAAAACACCCTCTTCTGCTCTCTCGACCACGCTCTTTTTATTTCCACACATCTCTCTTACCCTTACGTTACTTACTCGATCAAACCACCTCACACCACACATTGTCCTCAAACATCTCATTTCCAGCACATCCATCCTCCTGCGCACAATATATATATTTGTATGTATGTGGGCATAGCCAGGTAGGATGTTTTCCTGAATGCATACAAGTTTGAAAGCTATGGCACATTCTCCTTTATTTATTTTTTTATGTACAGCTTCTATTTGCTGTACAATTTTTTGGTGGTCTTCTTGAAGTTTCTTCAGGAGTTCCCCAAAAGGCTGCGATGTTTCAGAACTAACTTGTTTCATCTTCAGGCTGGATCTGATAGTTCTGTCATGGATGGCTACTATTATACGATTCTTGTGGATTGGGTGGAGACAGGTGGGTGGAGCTGATCGGCTAAGCTGATTGCTCATTGGCTGCTTCATTGGTTAGACTTATGTGGCATTTTGAGGATGGTAGGATTTGAAAATCTTCGACATGTTTATTTATTCTAGGTTGTTTTGTGATGTATATTGTCACCAGGAACAAGAGACGGGGAGGGCCTAGTTCTCAGTCGATGATCTTGGTGTTCTTGTCTAGGTCTTGTCATGTCATGCAGAAGTTATATAGAGTGGCATAGTGGTTCTTGATGGCTCCAGGCTCCATTCTGTAGGTGACAGATGAAGCACCTCGATCGTCTGGTCCGTGTCATTCCCATGTATGAGTGAGGTCCACTCTCTGTGCAGTTGTGTTGGTAAATGACAGGGTCCTCCTGAAGGGGTGTCTTAGTCACAGCGGGTGTGTTACGAAGCAGCAGGTGGGCTGTTTTCATTGCCTTTTAGTAGATGATGAGGGCAAAGTGTTCCATGTCTGTGGGGTTTACATTTCTACGTACAATGGAGGTATCAAGTGTCTTGAAGACATCTAGCCAGCACCTCAACATGTAGCATGGGAAAATGGAGGAGCAAGAGGAGTGAGCCTTATGTTGCAAGAAGGAGGAAGTAGTATGTATTGATTGGAGTACTGGACTTAGTTTAGTTTCTTTATACAAAATTGGATGTTTGGTTTCAGAATTGCTTGAGAAAATATATATCAGTTTTAGATTTCATAAAGATGAAGTTATATTCAGAGTAGGCTTGTTTGAACCTTTATATGTTTTGGATATACATATTAGGAATAGATATTTTTTAATACAGTTTGGCTTTTCTCTTGAGTTGTTGGTGTAGTTAGGAATACAGTTGGGTGTAGTGGGAATTCTGAACAAAGTGCTACATGAAGAACTTGTGTTTTGTGTAGTGCATGCCTTGGGTGTACATTGTGGTGACCATGTAGGAAGGCTTACATCACACCTTTCCCAATTAAGGATTTAATTCATTAGGTGTACCAGTTTCACAGTTATTAAGCTAAGCATAATTGCTTATAAATGGAACTCCTTGATTTGTATTTCACAGTCACAGTATATATAGCCATTTAAATTTTACTGTGATAGATATGTGTTATGGTAATTATGTTCATATGGTCGCATTTGTATTCTAGCCAGCCTTCCAAAACCTTCGGCAGCGTGTCGAGGGTCATGTGAACAAGTTTCTGGAGAAGAAAACTTGGAAAAACGACTTAAACAAGAACCAGTTGCGAGATGGTGTACGGAAGCACGTCAACAAGTAAGTCCTAAATTTTTCTCTCCTTGTTGTCTGTCTCACAAGCATTAGAGATTTCCTTGGAATACTCAGGTCAGAATTAAGCCTTCATCCTCATAATTTGGTTAGTAGGCAACAGTCTTCACTCAGCTTTTGCAAACAACCAAGATGTCTGCAACTAGTGATTGTAAAAATAGGGCTGTTGGCTTGTCAGCAGCTACCACCATCAGGTTGCCATCATTAACCTGCCTTCCAACAACTACTGGGAGTGCATACCTGCAGGATCTTTACCTTCAATCATGGATTCTCGGACTTAAACATATACAGCATTTAGTACCAATTGACATAAGATACTTTTGCCTTTATGGAAGAATCTAATGTCTCAAAATTGACTTTTACTTTCTGCTTAGAATTTGTATCTGCCTTTATCACCAGATAAAGACTAGTAGCATTTTTGCTTCAGGCCTGAATAAAGTTTTATTTATCTGGTCCTTCTTTGAAATAGTGGCTGCTTCTCCCCAGTAACCCAAAGGGAGATTTACATTCAAGATCTTTAACATCTCTTTTTTTCTTTGATTAGCTCCTCAATGTTTCATCTAAACCCCTTGTTAAAATTTTAGCTTTGGGGTTCTATGAGAAAATTAGAGATTTTCATGCTGTATATTTATGGGTTTAGAGTAACATAACCCAGTTTTGGTTTGAGTAAATTATTGCAAGATCAGAAATAACCTTATTCAACTGCATTTGGAAGTTTCATACGAGAACCTCATGCCATTTGCTCACTTGATTTACGTAGAAAATGTATGACATCACCCAGAGTACCTAGGGGACCTGTTCTTTGTTCATTTACTTGCCATAAGAAGTAGTGCAGCCTTTGGCTGCAGGAGCCTCTGGAAAGACATCCAGGGTAACTACAAGACTTTTCCCCAGGAAGGGGTCCTTGGGTTTTATTAATTAAATGAATTTCTTTTCTTTTACATACTTAATCGCTGTTTCCTGCATCAGCGAGTTAGTGCCAGGAAACAGACAAAGGATAGCCCGTCCATTCAAATACACACATATATACATAAATGCCCACATATGCACATATACATACACAGACATACATGTATACTTATACATATCAACATACACATACACAGACATATACATATATACTTTTTTCATACATATTCGCCATTTCCCACGTTAGCGAGGTAGCGTTAAGAACAGAGGACTGAGCCTTAGAGGGAATATCCTCACTTGGTCCCCCTTCTCTGTTTCCTCTTTTGGAGAAAGTAAAAGGGGAGGGGAGGATTTCTAGCCCCCCGCTCCCTCCCCTTTTAGTCGCTTCTACAACACGCAGGAAATACGTGGGAAGTATTCTTTCTCCTCTATTCCCAGGATGATACATATATACACATGTACATATTCATGCTTGCTTGCCTTCGTCCATTCCTGGTGCTATCCCGCCCAACAGGAAACAGCATCATTATTCCCTGCTTCAGTCAGTTAGCACCAGGAAAACAGACAAAAAAGGCCACATTTGTTCACACTCAGTCACACCGAAACCACTGCTCCCTATCCACATCTAGGCCCCACAGACATTTCCATGGTTTGCCCCAGACGTTTCATATGCCCTGGTTCAATTCATTGACAGCATGTTGACCCCGGTACACCACATCATTCTAATTCACTCTCTTCCTTGCACGATTCTCACCCTCTTGGATGTTCAGGCCCTAGTTGCTCAAAATCTTTTTCACTCCAACCCTCTGCCTCCAATTTGGTCTCCTACTTCTTGTTCCCTCCACCTCTGACACATATATTCTCTTTGTCAACCTTTTCTTACTCATTCTCTCCATATGTCCAAATCATTTCAACGCACCCTCTTTTGCTTTCTCAACTACACTCTTTTTATTTCCACACATCTCTCTTACCCTTTCATTACTTACTTGATCGAACCACCTCACACCACATATTGTCCTGAAACATTTCATCTCCAACACATTCCCCCCTACTCTGTACAACCCTATCTATAGCCCATGCCTCGCAGCCATATAATATTGTTGGAACTATTGTTCCCTCAAACATACCCAATTTTGCTCTTTGAGATAACGTTCTCCCCTTCCACACATTCTTCATTGCTCCCAGAACCTTCACCCCCCTCCCCCACCCTGTAACCACTTTTGCTTCCATGGTTCCACTCGCTGCTAAGTCCACTCTCAAATATCTAAAACACTTCACTAAAACAACTTCATTCTCCCACTCACTACCCTTTCTAATCTGCCCAACTCCCACCTTTCTCATGCCTTATGCATCTTTTGCACATGCAATTACTGTTTCCCTAAATATACTCCATTCCTTACCCGTTTCCCTCATGTCATTTGCTCTCACCTACAAACAGTAAAGCTTTGATTTAATGGACTAATAGTGGGAGGGGGTGTCAGTTAATGCCCAAAAGTCTATTCAATGAAATGTAACCCAGTTGAAGTATAGTTGAAGAAGAAAAGTTTTTAGTGAAAGAGAAAAGAGTTGTTTGGGCGTTACTTAAAAGGAAGAAGTGCAAAGCTGTATAGGAGAACTGCAATTGAATATTTTAATTCTAAAATATCATTTTTTATCTCAATTCTGTCTTTTATGCAAGAAAAGGCTAAATGATTCTTTGTACTTACAAGGAAGGAGTGCAAAGTTGTATAGATTTGCATAAGTGAAGGGCGATTATTTTAGTACTAAAATATGTTTCCCCTCTCAATTCTTACTTTTATGTAAGAAAAAGCTATATGTTTCTCTGTACAAAGTTGGATGTTTGGTTTCAAAATTGTTTGAGAAAATATATATCAGTTTTAGATTTCATAAAGATTAAGGAAGTTATAGCTAGAATCCCAACAGATGTTAGTGCAGCAGTTAATTCATTTCTGATAATATCTGTATGGTTGCGAGGCGTGGGCTATGGATAGAGTTGTGCGCAGGAGGGTGGATGTGCTGGAAATGAGATGTTTGAGGACAATGTGTGGTGTGAGGTGGTTTGATCGAGTAAGTAATGTAAGGGTAAGAGAGATGTGTGGAAATAAAAAGAGCGTGGTTGAGAGAGCAGAAGAGGGTGTTTTGAAATGGTTTGGGCACATGGAGAGAATGAGTGACGAAAGATTGACCTAGAGGATATATGTGTTGGAGGTGGAGGGAACGAGGAGAAGTGGGAGACCAAATTGGAGGTGGAAAGATGGAGTGAAAAAGATTGTGTGTGATCGGGGCCTGAACATGCAGGAGGGTGAAAGGAGGGCAAGGAATAGAGTGAATTGGAATGATGTGGTATACCGGGGTTGACGTGCTGTCAGTGGATTGAATCAGGGCATGTGAAGCGTCTGGGGTAAACCATGGAAAGTTGTGTGGGGCCTGGATGTGGAAAGGGAGCTGTGGTTTCAGGCATTATTGCGTGACAGCTAGAGACTGAGTGTGAACGAATGGGGCCTTTGTTGTCTTTTCCTAGTGCTACCTCGCACACATGAGGGGGGAGGGGGATGGTATTCCATGTGTGCGAGGTGGCGATGGGAATGAATAAAGGCAGACAGTGTGAATTGTGTGCATGGGTATATATGTATGTGTCTGTGTGTATATATATATGTGTACATTGAGATGTATAGGTATGTATATTTGCGTGTGTGGACGTGTTTGTATATACATTGTGTATGGGGGTGGGTTAGGCCATTTCTTTCGTCTGTTTCCTTGCGCTACCTCGCAAACGCGGGAGACAGCGACAAAGCAAAATAAGTGATAATAAATAAAATAATATCTTTAAGGATATGACTGAAGTGAGTAATGGATGCTCTGGGGGTATCAGGAGCTGAAAGTTCAGGAGGGCAAGAGTTGTGCATTGGATGATATGAGTTGAATCAGTATGGTATTTATGGATAGAAGAAGTGCTGTCAGTTAGGCTGAACTAGGGCTTTTGAGGGGTCAAGGTAAACTTATAGCAGGCTCTGGAGTTTGGGTGTAGAAGATGACTACAGTCTTGGTACATTATACATGCCTGCTACAGATTAGATATGTGCAAATTAGACCATTGTTCATGTGTTCATGACTGCCTTGCTAATGTGGAAAAAGTGGTTGGGTATAAATCAAAAAGAATTCCTTTCATGTATAAACATTTTATAGTTTTATACAAACTTGTCATTGAAACTGTGGTAGAATTTGACTTGTGCTCTTTTTGAATTATTTGCTAGTGACTTAGAGTTTAGCTGAAGTGGATATTTATTTTTTAACAAATCAATTCTTGTTTATTGTAGTTGGTGTAATTCCATTGAAAAATATCACAAGTTGTATGAATACTTTGTTCTACATCCTTTGGTACTTTGTGCAAATATTCTTCAACTCTTAGGTTAAGAAAGTCTACAAATACTAATGAAATGGCATTCTGTAAGAGAAAAAAGATTGTTTTTAACTAGGCTTGGACAGAAGTTTTCATTATCAGTTGGCTTGTTCAGGAAAAGCATTTTGTGGAGAAGGGATTACAGATATGATGCATATAATTTCTAATTGGAGCATGGTTGGAACCCCATGATTTTTTTTTTTTTTTTTTTTTTTTTTTTTTTTACTCTTTGGTACTAAATACAACAGTTGTGCAATAGTTTTAGACTTTCTTTGTTTGCCAATTAATATCTTGTACCTGCAGTATTAAATAATATATTTGTGCCTTCCAGCTTGGGTATCCTGGACTCTGGAATAGATGCCATCATTACACAAGTAGTCAATCCAAAAATCAAGCCATTAATCTTGCCATATGTTGAGGACACAGTCTATGCCTTCTTACAAATTGACAAGCCCAAGAGAGAGAGACAAGGTAAGTTTCCTCCCCCCCCAACATATATATGTATATATAAGTATATATTTCCCACTTATTCCCTGCCTGTCATAGAAAGTGACTAAAAGGGGAGGGAGCGGGGGGCTGGAAATCCTCCCCTCCTGTTTTTTTACTTTTCCAAAAAGGAACAGAGAAGGGGGCCAAGTGAGGATATTCTCTTTAAGGCTCAGTCCTCAGTTCTTAACACTACCTCGCTAATGTGGGAAATGGCGAATATGTATGAAAAATAATATAATGTATATATTTTTTTTTTTTTTTTTTTTTTTTTTTTTTTTTATACTTTGTCGCTGTCTCCCGCGTTTGCGAGGTAGCGCAAGGAAACAGACGAAAGAAATGGCCCAACCCCCCCCCCCCATACACATGTACATACACATGTCCACACACGCAAATATACATACCTACACAGCTTTCCATGGTTTACCCCAGACGCTTCACATGCCTTGCTTCAATCCACTGACAGCACGTCAACCCCTGTATACCACATGACTCCAATTCACTCTATTTCTTGCCCTCCTTTCACCCTCCTGCATGTTCAGGCCCCGATCACACAAAATCTTTTTCACTCCATCTTTCCACCTCCAATTTGGTCTCCCTCTTCTCCTCGTTCCCTCCACCTCCGACACATATATCCTCTTGGTCAATCTCTCCTCACTCATTCTCTCCATGTGCCCAAACCATTTCAAAACACCCTCTTCTGCTCTCTCGACCACGCTCTTTTTATTTCCACACATCTCTCTTACCCTTACGTTACTTACTCGATCAAACCACCTCACACCACACATTGTCCTCAAACATCTCATTTCCAGCACATCCATCCTCCTGCGCACATCTCTATCCATAGCCCACGCCTCGCAACCATACAGCATTGTTGGAACCACTATTCCCTCAAACATACCCATTTTTGCTTTCCAAGATAATGTATATGTTTAAAATATAATATTATTAGATTGATATGATTAATGTGAGTTTCACGTAACCAAGTTTGAAGAATTTGGAAGTTGTTTGGTTCTTTTATCAGAATATAATGGTGAGGTAAGGGCTGTTTTTCACCAGTCATTCATATCAAGTTGAATTAATTGGAAAATTTATTGATGTACTGATACTTATATTTATAACCCCTAACCTGTCAACATTTACTGGCATTTAAAAGTGACATACAATGTAAATAAATTTACAGCATTATACTTGCTTTTGATTATTGGTACTATATCACCTCATCCCCTCCACAGCTGACCAGAGACTGATTTCGCTTATCCAGGAGTTCAATGCAGGTATTTGATATTGAAAGCTTATGAGTGAGACACTGGTGGTAGACATGTACATAGTAATCTTCTGCTTGTTTAACTGGGAGCTGGAGACAGATACAGGCTTTATCTTATTATTATTATGCTTCATAGTGCCATGATTGTGTACAGTTGCAGTATTATGTACTTTCTTCATTTGGCTACCTAGGAGGTTGATGTGATATCTGATGGTTCCTACCTTGGGCAAGATAACATCAGTGAGAGCACTGACTTAATTCAACACTGTGCATTTTTTTTGACACTTTATTGCCTTCCATGTTTTTATGGGGTAGTATTAGGAATAAATGAGCATTAACTTCATAAACACATATCCAGTCTCTAGCTGTTCTGTACAATATACTGAAACCATGGACTGTCATCTAGAAGAAAGCTGTACAGACTATTCCATGGTTTACCATTATCATTTCATATGCTTCAGCTCATCTCATTGACAGCATGCCCCCCCCAAAAAAAAAAAAAAAAAAAAACTGTCCAGTGGCCTTAGCACTTCAGAACCTTCAATTTTGCTTTGGCCCATCTCATTGTTAGCATGGACCCCTCCCCCATCTCTCTCAATACAAAGCTGTCAAATGGCCTTAGCACTTCAAAACTTCCTTCAATTTATCTTTCCATCTTTATAATCTTTCCAAACATTGTCTCCAGGGATCGTATAGATTTAGCAAGTGTTTAATAGAATAGTAGTCTGCACCAAAATGTTTTATTTTGGAAGTTGTCTCCCCAAAGGTTGTAGGAAAGGTAATTGTAATTTCAGTCACCCTATAATCTGTAGACACTTAGGTACAATGTACTTGCATTGGCTA
Organism: Panulirus ornatus; assembly: GCF_036320965.1. NCBI lineage: Eukaryota > Metazoa > Arthropoda > Malacostraca > Decapoda > Palinuridae > Panulirus > Panulirus ornatus. The sequence goes on along the minus strand of NC_092226.1, from coordinate 12,935,058 downwards.
AGTCTCATTCCTAATTCCTTTACTGTTTGACCTAAGTATATTTCTTAACAGCACTTACATGGAATGTTGTAAACACCAGCATTACCTAAACTAGGCTGTTCTTTATATGAGTACTTCTCATAATTGTTGTAAATTTGAAAACATTAACTTTTAGAGGTCTTGAATATTTACTAAGGTTGCAAGCTCTCCTTGGAATAGCAGCATTATAATGTTTTTCATACCTGTTTGCACCTTTCCTATGTTATCTCTGCTTTGACCAGGAATGTATTCACAAATTATGATATAACATATTTTTAGGCCACTGTTCATATATATCCTGATTCATTAAATAAGTATTGTGGGTCACAAATTCTGATGGCCCCTAAAATTATACTTGTAAATACTTACAAATTTTACAGACTCATTGTCATTAGTATGACATTGTATATAACTGTCAACACAAGTCGGTTTCCTGTAAGTCCTAAATATCATCCATTTCTTGACTTGATAATCATTGTGTCCAGAAAAAGATTTCTTGACTTGATAATCATTGTGTCCAGAAAAAGTAAGGTACCATCAGCTTGCTTTTCAACTTTGAATTTAATATTTGGAACTAAGTCATTCAGTTCTTCTTGGATCAGTGTTCACTAGCCAGTGACAGAATATGTTTTCAACATACCTATGGTATGTCATTTCAATATTGGAAATTGGGAGCAACATCTAGGATTAAAAAAATCCATATAGAGATATTAACAGTTTCAAGAAAGGAAATTACCCATTGCCATGCTGCCATGCCTAATGTCTGCTTGTAAAAGTTATTCATTAGCCTGAACTATATTATCCATTACTTATAGATTTATAAGCTTTATAAAAACATGGCTTACTGGTAGTCTTAGGTATGTAGGTTTCCTTGTAGGAGATGTAATAGATTTTGTTAGGAATGTTCTTAATAAGTTAATATCAGAACTTATTAATTAATTGGCAAGGATCTTTTTGTTTCCTTTGTTTATCAGATAAATCCATAGTATTACTGGTATTTGAGTGGTGAATATTCATAATTATTGGTGAAAGCATCCAAACTAGTCATTTTGAAAGCCTTCAAATCTCAAACTAGATATGACAAAACTTGTGGTAGGGTTTGAGAGGAAACTCTCCATAGCAAACACTACCATTGGCTCTGAATAGTTGCAAAAGGTTTTATAAATCCTGGCAAGTATTTTATTTTTCTAATCACTGTGAGTCTGTACGTAAAAAATATCAGTATTTACAAGTATGTTTTTAAGAGCCCTCAGAATCTGTAATCCACGATACTTATATCATGAATTAGGATACATACATAAAGAAAGCCCATAAAGAAATTATGTCATCCAACATAATTTGTGGATAGATGTCTGGTCAAAGCAGATATTGTACTATACAGGTCGTGTCTTTTTAAGCCAACCACCTTGGGACCTGACCATTGCCAGACCACAGAAAATGCCAGAAAACAGAAATTGATCCCTAAGTCACACACAGTTGACAGTCTAATATCAGAGTCCTCACACAAAATCTTTACAGAAGTTCCTGTATCAAGTTTTTTCAGTAACTTCACCTCTTCAAGCATAGACAATGATTTATGCTTATTAGCACTAGCACCATCTTTTACACCTCTTGGTCTCTTAGATGATATCCTAAAGGGCTAAAATACAGCTGAATATAAGAAATTAACAGGACTGTTAACTAGCTCAGCTGTAGTGTAAACAGACTTTGGTGCCTTAGTGCTGCTAACAGAGCTGCCATGGTGATAGATCCACAAACTAATAAGTAATGATGGCAGATTTGAAATGTGCTGGACCACAGAGTGCTGGATTAGAGAGGTACAATCTTTACTAATAATCTGTCAGTCTATTTATCTATGTATATCTCTAGGGCCATTCCCTTGTGGGGTGGCCACAGCAGAGTCTCCATAACTGGTGAACTCCAGTGCTGCTTCTTAGTCCTTTTAGTACCTCACCCTAAATAGACCACTGGCAGAGAGCAACTCCAGTGTAGTGTTTTCAGAAGCTCCTACCTGATAATGCAAAAGAGTAAACGTTTATGAACATGCAAAGGCTGCCATTCTTATGAGAGCTTGCTTCTCGAGTAATTATTTTAAAGACCTGTGAACATTAACATTATTTTTTTTTATTTGTAACAATCATTAGAAGTACTCACATAAAGAACAGGCCTAGTTTAGATTATGCTAGATTTATGATTGAAAGCTTTTTAAACCTGTGTAACATTCAGGCATTGCTTTTTCTTTCCTGTATAGTTCAAGTTTTGGTACCTGTACAGAAGACATTTTTGTCCCTACAGCATGAGAGATAACAGTATAAAATTGTATTTAGCTTTTAATATCCAGAGGTTAGTTAAATTTTAGGCCTGTCAACTTCCACAGTCATTAAGGTTGTCAAAATTAAGCTCTGTCCACTAACTGAAAAATTCTTAACACCCTCTTTAGGTGCTAAAGATAATTCTTAGATCACACACTATCACTGTCCATGTGGCTCATGTCCATAGAGGGGCCACTGCTTTGAGAGATTATAATGGACAGCATTGCCACTATGCATATTTTAAAATCCATTTTTTTGGTGCCTTGACTGGATGGAGTGATCATTATTTTGCATTTATTTCACAATATACTGTCTTTTATCTGCTTGCTTTATGTATAAATTTCATGTAGATATTCTTTATATGTCAGCAGAAATTGATGATTGTTGCAACATTGACACAAACTGAACACTTCCCTCTCCTGTCACTTCTCCATGGTAACTAAATGATTATCCTTAGGAAAAATTTGGCATACCTTAGTATTCCCCCCTTACCCTTAGAGCTTAGCCTTGAAATTGTGGCTGGTATTCTCAGTACATAAATATGCTTTGGATGTGTTAAGGGAATAATTATGGTGATGTGCCCATGGAAATGTATGACAGGTGATGTGTTGTTGAATAAGATCTGTCATATTAAGGTTAAAGGCAGAAGGAGACAAGGCATACTTCAAAAGGGGTGGATAGATGTAAGTGAATTGTTTAAGGCTACATCTATTGTAGGTTAGGATGTCAAGAGATATGATCTTTTACTGTGGGCAATGTAGATTTTTTGTGAGGATGTATGTTTCAAAAGAAATGTTACTGCGCTTGACAAATTTTTGATATGTAAAATGAAAATTAGAAGACTGGACATTACTTGACTATGCATTTGTGAATTGAGAAGTTCTTTGTTCTTGATCCATCTTGAGTAAGTGGGAATGAAGTTTTAGATGATAGATAGGATGTATGTGAGTGATATTAGAGGATTTATGGACCTAATCCACATTAGGGAAATGGCACTTAAGTTAAGGACAATAGATTGAATATTCAGTTGATTTCAGTCCAATTTGGTCTGAATGCCTACCATTGTACAGAAATCCTTTTCTCATCCTTCTTAGGCTCATGATAGCCCAAGAGATTCAAAACTTTTCGTATAGCATCATCAAATTATGAATTTAGTGCATTTCTTACAATTTTATTGAAATATATTATGCCTTTGCAGGTTCAAACAAAGATATCAGAGAAGCTGATATTATTCAGTTACAAAATATAAGTATAACAGAGATCAAACCAAGCCTGTTGCCTATGGAAACTGATGTTATTTCATCAGAAGAAGATGACATATTAGCACGAGAATCCCCAGAGAGTGATCACAAATCCAGTCCGAGCCCAGAGGATGATATAAAGGTAAGGCTTTTTTTTGCATTCATGTTCAACAATTTGAATGTATGCAATTCTGGTTTTGGTGAATTTTGAGGGCATAACTGGTTATGTGCTTGTTTGTGCACAGACTTGCAAGGTTTTAGATGAGTTTTTCTTGCTTTTTTTCCTGGCTATGAAAAGCAGAACTTTGATACTTGAAACTTTTCTTAGATGTGCTTTTAATATTCTTTTACTGTATGGTAGTTTCCCAGCTTGTAAAGAATTGATTGTTGTAAGAACCATAGCCCTAGTTTGGATTTTACTAAAGGTCTGCTGTTTATGAATAGGTTTAACCAGGCTCATAACTTGTAGAAAATTCCTCCTTTGGCCATGGAACTTTTTACACCTTTTCCCAGCACAGTAAACCCTATTCTGATGGGCTTCATTGTCTCAGAATTACAGATCCTTCAGACCCCACTGGACTAAATGTTGGGATCTAACAGTAATTTCTGTAAAATTCCATTAAATTGCACATTTAGTCTTGGAAGTTAAGGTTGTTATTGTTTGAGTTTAAACCTCCCCACATCTCATGAGGTGCGGGGCCTATGCTTTAGGGCGGCCTGTTGGTGGTGAGGGACCTAAGCATTGAGCCTAGGGGTTTGGTCATGTTATTCCACCTGGCCACTACAAGAGCCAGACTCCCTCTGTTAAGGTACAATGGGACTGCTTTTGGGATGTAACAGAATAGTCTGTTAGTTCCTAACTTCAGTTTAGGATGCTGGGTGTCAGGGGAACACATGACAGTTTGTTGTGCATCACAATGGTTCATTTTTTTTCTTTTACTAATGTATGATATTTTCTCTGCATACATACACATAGTTTTACACTGATGTACAATAGTTTAATGGTCCAATATCATCCTCAGTTCCTTATCCTTGCAGAGATAATTTATATAGAAGTCTTGAGACAAAACAAGACAGCTTGGGCACTGCTTACTAGTCTGAACTGATTGCCCACTTGGTCTGCTCATAAACTCTTGCCTTTGTTATCATGCAGTTGCAGTGTTTTTATGGTACAAAGGCCTGTCATTTTGTAGTATATCATGGCAGATAAGAGTGCTAATAGTGTTGTGTTTGCTAAGAAGTCTAGGAAATAGCTTATCATGATGAAAATGATTGAGCATTATGTTTACATGGAAGCTCCATTTTTGACCAGGTAATTTAGGTGACTCAGGATGATCCACCACCATTTTCTGTTTATTCAGAGTAGTCTTTCCTGCTCCCTGAATGCTTCTAGCCTTAAAGGAATAAGGTAGGTTTCCATTATACATGTTAAAATTTCAATTGCTTATGCTCATTAGAAAAATTTGGGATGTAAAAGAATTTTGCCTTTAGTGGACTCCTGTCCCCTCAATTATTTGGTTAGAATGGGGTTTTACTGCATGCAAAGAATTGAATGGCATAAGACTCCTACCTCTTGTGTAGATATTGCTTGAGTTTTGCCCTTTAAAAAAAGATTTAACTTGAAGCCTGCCCGTTGCTCATGACTTGAAGAATATTAAACCAATGGCCATGGAACCCAGTACCAGGACAGTTTTTTTTTTTATATTTCCTAGCTAATATTTCAACTTAATCTTACCACTTTCCCAATAATTAAGATGTACAGCAGATGACACAGATGTTCAGTGGTACATCCGTCTGGTGATAATTATCCATTTTGTTCATGTTCCATTTTGGTATGCATGTGACTGGCTGTTGGTGTATTTTTTTGGTGTAACTGGTAACTGTTTGTGGATGGATTGATATGAATGTTCATTTTTTTGTACTCAATATGAATTTAATGGATTTGCAGCTCCTGAACAAAACTGTGATAACATAAAAATATACTTTCCAGTTATGTTTCTAATATTTCAAAATTTTACATTACAGACTTTGGATGAAAATGCTCAAGATGGTTTTGATGGCTATCCGGAGTATGGTGACAGTGAAAATGCTCAGGATTCTGTTGCCTCACATGTTGAGAGACTTCGTTTGACAGAGGATGTAGAGGAAAGCAAAATTATACCATTACCATGTACCAAACCTCCACTTGCTTTGTTTGATGATCAGTCACTTGATAGTATCTCATCCAATTCCTCTGGTCTCACATTTTCAACACTTTCTGGTAAGGGTTCACCTGGAAGTAGGAAATCACTGGAACATGATGATGTGGATAAACCTGAGGAAAGTCCTAAGATGCTGCAGGAGGTGAGATCCACAACATCAACCCCACTAGTTGATGAGAAACCTATTGATGATGAAATATCTCAAACATCAGCGGAGTCTGAACCAACTAAAGAGTTCCAGACTTCAGAAAGCCAGTTTATTGATCCACAACCACAAAGTCCTGGAGTCCTTACCATGACTGAGACACTTTCACAACCCAGCACTGGGGCTGACAAAGATGATCAGACTGTTGTGTCTGGTGCAAGCCTAGTGAGTCAAGATGATGACTCTCAAGAAAGTAGAGGCTCTTTTTCAAGAATTAGTATTGCATCGGAGAAATCTGAAGTTGAAGAGAAAGCTAAATCTGAGAAATCAGAAGGTGAGATATCAACCTCAAGTTCTGAATGTAGTGATAATGATAATAAGGGAAGACTAGAAGAGCAATCCCAGGGAAGACTAGAAGAGCAATCCCAGGGCAGATTAGAAGAGCAACTCCATGGAAGGTTAGAAGATCAACCCTATGGAAGAACAGAGGAGCAACCCCTTGGAAGACTAGATGATCAACTGCAGAATGAAGAAAAGCATTGTTTTGATACTCCACACAGGTCAAGCAAATCAAAGAGTGATCATAAAAGTAAACGAGATTCACATAGCCGTGAAAGAGAGAGAGAGAAAGAAAAGGATAAAGACTCAAAGCACAGTAAAGATAAAGAACGAAAACATTCAAAATCTCGAGATGACCACCATTCTCATCGAGACAAAGATAAGAAACACCATCGAAGGGATAAAGATCACGATGGTGAAAGGGATCGATCTCGTAGTCATCATTACCATTCTTCCTCGAGTTCTAATAAGGAAAGTTCAAGTTCAAGTAAGAGCTCAGGTGAGAAAGACAAGGACAGATCAAGCCATCAGTCAAGTGATAAGTCAGCTGAAGGAAAAAGTAGACGTGAAAGTGTAAATGAGAAAGCTGAGAACCGATCAAGTCATCAGTCAAGTGAAAAAATAGCTGAAGGGAAAAGTAGACGCGATAGTGTAAATGAGAAGGCTGAGAACCGATCAAGTCAAAAGTCAAGTGATAGGTCAGCAGAAGGAAAAAGTAGGCGTGACAGTGTAAATGAGAAGGTTGAGAATCGATCAAATCATCAGTCAAATGATAAGTCACCTGAGGGTAGAAGTAAATGTGATGGTGTAGATGAGAAGGCTGAGAACCGACCAAGTCATCAGTTTATTGATAAGTCAGCAGAAGGAAAAAGTAGACGTGATAGTGTACATGAGAAGGCTGAGAACCGATCAAGTCATCAGTTTATTGATAAGCCAGTAGAAGGAAAAAGTAGATGTGATAGTGTAAATGAGAAGGCTGAGAATAAACCCAAATGGCAGTTAGAAAGTAAATTAGATACTGGTGTCTGTGAAGACACTGAAGATAAACCCACGGATGCATTAGAAAGTAAGTCAGACATTGTAAGTGAGAAAACTGAGTTCAAACAAAGTATCAAATTAGAAAGCAAGAGTGAGAAACCTGAAGTTAAATCCGGCATCAAATCAGAGAGTAAGAATGAAAAAAGTGAAAAACTCAGCAGCAGATCAGATAACAAGAGTGAAAAATCTGAAGGTAAGCTAAGTACCAAATCAGACAACAAATGGGATGGAATTCCAAATGAGAAATTTGAAAGTATATTTGATAACAGATTAGAAAGCAAAATAAGCAACAGTTTAGATGGCTTCACCAGTGATAAATCTGAAAGTAAACCAGTTTCTAAATCAGACAGTAAGTCAAGCAGCAAATCTGACCGCAAGTCTGAAGATAAATCAGACAAAAAGCATCATTCAGAAAAGAAGGAAAAGAAACATGGGCATTCAAGCAAGCATTCTTCAAAGCATAAGAAGCATGAAGGTGAGAAAAGTCACTCTTCAAAGCACAAAAGCAGTAGTAAAGACAGAAAAAGAAAAGAGGAACGAGATAGTAAGCGTGAGAAGGAAGGCTTAGAGAGTAAGCACCTAAAGGAAGAAAAAGATAATAAGCATGAGAAAGAAGAGAAAGATGGCAAACGTGACAGGGATGAGAAAGATAGCAGGCGTGGGAAAGAAGAGAAACATGGCAAACGTGATAAGGAAGGAAAAGAAAGCAAGCATAAAAAAGATAAGAAAAATGGTAAACATGATAGGGAGTTGATAATTCATAAATGGGAATTGGCATTAACAGATGTAAAACCTTATAGAGAGGAGAAAGACAATAAAAGCAGCCGAGAGGACAAGGATAGCAAACGTAATAAGGAGGAAAAGGAAAAACTTCTTAAGGAGGAGAAGGACAAACTTCAAAAAGAGGAGAGAGACAAACTTAATAAGGAGGAAAGAGACCGACTTCATAAAGAAAAATGCATTGTAAAGGAACAAAAGGATGCTTCAAAACATGATTTAAAAGCTAAGAAAAGTAAAAGTATAATGAAAAGCAAATATCAGGAAACAAAGTTTAAGCATGATCATGAAATAATGAAGGAAAAAGTACTTGGGAAGAAGAAAGATAAACCTCGTAAAAGAAAAGGCGCTGAAGGTGACATTAATGATTTACAGAACTTTGGGTTCAGCAGTGATGCTCTTGTGCTGATGAATGATGATGATAACATTTTGTTATGTAGTTATGATGATGAAGATCTTGATACATCCAAAAGTCCACCCAAAATTCCTAAAAGAGCCAGACGTGAAACTCAGGCTAAACAACATAAAATCTCTCAAGATACTCTCAAGGCAAAGAATAGGAAGTTAGTTGAAGCACAAAAGAAAAATAAGAGGAAAAGAGGAGAAGCAAATGACTTTGAAGGTTTTGAAGACTGGAAATTAGACACAAGTCTTGCTGACTATCTTCATATAGCAAAAACAGTCCCAGATGAAATGGATATAGAATACAGTGAATGGTTTGATGATAGTGATTTGCATATGGTGATTTACAAGGGTGATTTAGATGGAAAAATAGACTTGAATGAGTTTTCATCATGTATGCTGAAACTTGGAGCTGTAGTTAGAAATGCTAGCATGGTAAATGAAGAGTCGGAGAAATTTGTAAAAGAAAAAGGACAAGTTGTTGAACAAGATAAGCTTGTTGAACAAGGGAAAATTGTTGAAGAGGAGAAATCTGTTGAAGAGCAAATTGTTGGAAAAGAGAAATTAGCTCAAGAACAAGGGATAGCTGTTGGACAAGAGATATTTGATAAAGAACAAGGGAAAGCTGTTAGACAAGAAAAAATTCTGGAAGACTGTGGGAAAGATGATACTGACAAAGAAAATTCTGATGAAAAAGTGAAATCTGTTGATCAAGAAAAAGACAAGGAAAAACAAGGTACACTCACTGAAGAACAAGGGAAATCTGAAGAAACAGGAAAATTTGATGATGATGTGGACCAGAGGAAATGTGTTGAAGGTGAAGGGAATTCTCATGAAGAAGTGATGTTTGCAGGTAAGCAAGGGAAAGCAGTGAAAGACCAAGGGAAGTTTACTGAAGATAAAGAGAAACTGCAAGATGAACAAGAGAACTGTAAAAAAACAGATAAAGTCATTGAAGAACCAGAGAACTTTATTAAAGACCAGTGTGATATGGATAATGAACAAGGGAAATCTGTCAAGGACCAAGAAAAACTTGAAGACCAAGAAAAACATGGAGATAAAGAGAAAGTTGGGGAAGACCAAGGGAAGTTTGATAATGACAAGGGTAAATCAGATGAACCTGGGAAACTTATCCAAAAACAAGGGAAGTCTGTTGAAGAACAAGGTAACTTTATTGAAGAACCAGATAAACTTGAAGACCAGTGTAAGTCAGATAAAAATCAGTTGATAAAAACTCCAGATGACTTACAGAAAAAAAGTGATGTACCATTGCTTGGAAAACGACGCAGAATATCTACCTCCAGCTCTACCTCTTCAAGCAATAGCTCCTCTGGTTCTCCTCAGCGCAAACGTGCCAAAACAGATCATCTGGTTAGAGATTCCACTCAATTAGTGGATCAAGATCCTGTCATTGTCAGTGGGTATGCTCTTCTTACTCCTGAGGATGACGGCAATAGAACATCAAGTAGAGATTATGGTAAGCCAAGTAATTTGAGAATGGGATTTGAATTTGTAGTGCAGCTAGAATAACAATTGATGTAGAGGTTACATTGTTTTATAGGTGAGGATGGCACTTTCAGTGAGGACTTTAGAATGGAAGATGAATATTGAAGGGCATGTAGATTACCTGTGCTTGGAGTAACAAAATGACTGAAAGTGTCTCCAAATGTAGTGAGTTTTGTTAGTTGTGTAACCTACACAGTTGTATGGTCATGGACCAGTGTTGGGATCTTAAAATGGCAGGTAAAGGGAAAGCAGTGGAGATAGATTTTTGGGAAGTGGAATGGAATCATAAGACGAGAAAGAGTGAGGAAAGTTAACAAAATGTTAATTAGACATAAGGTTTTGTAGTTTTGGCATTACTAATAATTGATTTAACAATTAGTCACAATGGAATTACTTAAGCTGGTTGATAGCGACATTATTGAATGTCATAATTTTGTTTCTTACATTGGAACTTTTCAGCATGGACCACTTTTTTTTAAGTGACTGAAATGGCATCACTAAAACATGCCCGTCATGGCCATCTTTGGTGAAAAGAAAATAGATGTAAGAAAAAGAAAGATTAGGGCATTGGTCTTCTTTATCCAGTCATACCATTGGACACATAATAAAGTAAATGTATATCAGACATTCTATATTGGAAATTGGCTGTATCAGATACCCAAAGCCCTGTTGGACTTCTATCAAATTTAATTAGAATTAATATTGTACAATAAATGGAACCATGGAAGTGGAAGTGAGTCATAGGATGGGTGAGGAGGCAAAGGTTCTAGGATCGAGGAATGTGTGGAAAGATAGGGAGGGCAGGAATTGATACGTTTGAAGATATTTTATTTATTTATTTTTTTTATTACACTTAATCGCCATCTCCCGTGTTAGCGAGGCAGCGTAAGGAAACAGTTGAAGGAATGGCCCAACCCACCCACATACACATGTATATACATAAACGCCCACACACTCACATATACATACCTATACATTTCAACGAATACATACACAGACATATTTTTTTTTTTTTTTTTTTTTTTTTTTTATACTTTGTCGCTGTCTCCCGCGTTTGCGAGGTAGCGCAAGGAAACAGACGAAAGAAATGGCCCAACCCCCCCCCCCATACACATGTACATACACACGTCCACACACGCAAATATACATACCTACACAGCTTTCCATGGTTTACCCCAGACGCTTCACATGCCTTGCTTCAATCCACTGACAGCACGTCAACCCCTGTATACCACATGACTCCAATTCACTCTATTTCTTGCCCTCCTTTCACCCTCCTGCATGTTCAGGCCCTGATCACACAAAATCTTTTTCACTCCATCTTTCCACCTCCAATTTGGTCTCCCTCTTCTCCTCGTTCCCTCCACCTCCGACACATATATCCTCTTGGTCAATCTCTCCTCACTCATTCTCTCCATGTGCCCAAACCATTTCAAAACACCCTCTTCTGCTCTCTCAACCACGCTCTTTTTATTTCCACACCTCTCTCTTACCCTTACGTTACTTACTCGATCAAACCACCTCACACCACACATTGTCCTCAAACATCTCATTTCCAGCACATCCATCCTCCTGCGCACATCTCTATCCATAGCCCACGCCTCGCAACCATACAACATTGTTGGAACCACTATTCCCTCAAACATACCCATTTTTGCTTTCCGAGATAATGTTCTCGACTTCCACACATTTTTCAAGGCTCCCAAAATTTTCGCCCCCTCCCCCACCCTATGATCCACTTCCGCTTCCATGGTTCCATCCGCTGACAGATCCACTCCCAGATATCTAAAACACTTCACTTCCTCCAGTTTTTCTCCATTCAAACTCACCTCCCAATTGACTTGACCCTCACCCCTACTGTACCTAATAACCTTGCTCTTATTCACATTTACTCTCAACTTTCTTCTTCCACACACTTTACCAAACTCAGTCACCAGCTTCTGCAGTTTCTCACATGAATCAGCCACCAGCGCTGTATCATCAGCGAACAACAACTGACTCACTTCCCAAGCTCTCTCATCCCCAACAGACTTCATACTTCATATATATTTATATAAACAAGTACATATTCATACATGCTGTCTTCATCCATTCCCACCACACATGAAATGGCACCCCCCCTACCCCCGCATGTGCGCGATGTAGCATTAGGAAAAGACAACAAAGGCCACATTCGTTCACACTCAGTCTCTAGCTGTCATGTGTAATGCACCGAAACCACAGCTCCCTTTCACATCCAGGCCCCACAAAACTTTACATAGTTTACCCCAGACTCTTCACATGCCCTGGCTCAATCCATTGACAGCACATTGACTCTGGTATACCACATCGTTCCAATTCACTCTATTCCTTGCACGCCTTTCACCCTTCTGTATGTTCAGACCCTGATCGATCAAAATCTTTTTCACTCCATCCTTCCACATCCAGTTTCCCACTTCTCCTCATTCCCTTCACCCCTGACACACATATCCTCTGTGTCAATATTTCCTCACTCATTCTCTCCATTTGACCAACCCATTTCAATACACCCTTTTGTGCTCTCTCAACAACACTCTTTTTATTACCACACATCTCTCTTACCCTTTCATTACTTACTCAATCAGACTACCTCACATCACATATTGTCCTCAAACACCTCATTTCCAACACATTCACCCTCCTCCACACAGCCCTATCTATTATTCCTTCAAACGTACCCTTTTTTGCTCTCTGGGATAATGTTCTCGCCTTCCACACATTCTTCAACGCTCCCAGAACCTTCGCCCCCTACCCCACCCTGTGATTCACTTCCACTTCCATGGTTCCATCCATTGCCAAATCCACTTCCAGATATCTAAAACACTTCACTTCCTCCAGTTTTTCTCCATTTAAACTTATTATATTACTACATAGTAATATAATAAGTACTTAGTGAAGGAGTAATCTTATTAGGTACAGTAGGGTTGAGGGACAAGTCATTAAGTTTGAATGGATGGGTCTTTTTTCATCTCTTTCGTGGCACCACCTCGCTAATACAGGAAACAGCGATCAAGAAAGAAAAAACATTCATACACAGTGCCTGCCAATGAGGATGGCATGAGGGAGCTGCAGTAGAACCGTCAGGGATAAACATATATGTATATTTGTTGAAATGAGTGAATTTGATGGTGGATTAACCTTTCACTGTAGTTTCTTCTTATGATAATGAAGATGGGTTAAATGAGAAATGAATTTATATCGTCATCATTAGTTTACATTTGATTTGATATTGCATTCTTATCATAACCATCTTGATTTTTCTCTTTCCAGAACTGGATTACAGTCAGAGAATGAGCACTTACAGCCCACTCTCCCCAGCTAGTGACTCCTCTGCAGATGATGGGAAAGCCAAAACTGGGGGTATGTACACAGTTTACTTATTTCTACATATTCAGTTTTAAGATCCCATTAAAATTCATATATAATGACTTTATTTTCAGCACATGAAATGTTATAGCATTATTACTTAAAAAATGCAAAGTCCTTTCTCAGGTGTTTAGAACCTTCTCTTTCTTTTTTCAAAATGCTATACTTATAGTTAATATAGCACTTAGAAAGGATTTGTTTTGCATCACTCCAGTTTACAAATTCATAACTATTTTCTTAAGATAATTAGACTAAAACATCTGTCAGGACCTGGAACAAACTTCATTCCACATATTTTTAAGGCATCTTTACACAAGTGAAGAAAGAATTTTTTTTTTTTTTTTTTTTTTTTTTTTTTTTTTTTTGTCGCTGTCTCCCGCGTTTGCGAGGTAGCGCAAGGAAACAGACGAAAAAAATGGCCCAACCCACCCCCATACACATGTATATACATACGTCCACACACGCAAATATACATACCTACACAGCTTTCCATGGTTTACCCCAGACGCTTCACATGCCCCAATTCAATCCACTGACAGCACGTCAACCCCGGTATACCACATCGCTCCAATTCACTCTATTCCTTGCCCTCCTTTCACCCTCCTGCATGTTCAGGCCCCGATCACACAAAATCTTTTTCACTTCATCTTTCCACCTCCAATTTGGTCTCCCTCTTCTCCTCGTTCCCTCCACCTCCGACACATATATCCTCTTGGTCAATCTTTCCTCACTCATTCTCTCCATGTGCCCAAACCATTTCAAAACACCCTCTTCTGCTCTCTCAACCACGCTCTTTTTATTTCCACACATCTCTCTTACCCTTACGTTACTTACTCGATCAAACCACCTCACACCACACATTGTCCTCAAACATCTCATTTCCAGCACATCCATCCTCCTGCGCACAACTCTATCCATAGCCCACGCCTCGCAACCATACAACATGTTGGAACCACTATTCCTTCAAACATACCCATTTTTGCTTTCCGAGATAATGTTCTCGACTTCCACACATTCTTCAAGGCTTCCAGAATTTTCGCCCCCTCCCCCACCCTATGATCCACTTCCGCTTCCATGGTTCCATCCGCTGCCAGATCCACTCCCAGATACCTAAAACACTTCACTTCCTCCAGTTTTTCTCCATTCAAACTCACCTCCCAATTGACTTAACCCTCAACCCTACTGTACCTCATAACCTTGCTCTTGTTCACATTTACTCTTAACTTTCTTCTTTCATACACTTTACCAAACTCAGTCACCAGCTTCTGCAGTTTCTCACATGAATCAGCCACCAGCGCTGTATCATCAGCGAACAACAACTGACTCACTTCCCAAGCTCTCTCATCCACGACAGACTTCATACTTGCCCCTCTTTCCAAAACTCTTGCATTCACCTCCCTAACAACCCCATCCATAAACAAATTAAACAGCCATGGAGACATCACACACCCCTGCCGCAAACCTACATGTCTTTAAATTATTTTGCATATATAGTTTATACATTTCTTTGTGAAACTTATCAGTAAAATAATTTATGTTAGTAATTTGTTGTTGTATATGCTCATGCAGAAATACCTGCTGATACCAGCTCTGAAGTTGACAAGTCAGCAACTGGTAGTTCAGACAACCAAAAGATTGACAAACCTGCAGAGATCTTCAAGACTGCATCTGCGTGGCCTAGCGAAGAGAGTAATCTGTCAGTTTAAGTTATAAGTAGGTATTAAGGATTTTAATCCATGGAATAAACTGCAGTGTGTGGAGAAAATTCTGTAGGGGTCACTGTGTTGTTGATACAGCAGATGGCATATTATATACAGGCAGTTGAAGTGTAATCATTTTGTTTTAATGTTTAGCTAGTGGCCGTAGTATATTGTTATTGTTGATGGGGATAAATTTCTTCACTTATTTAGCCATTTTTACAAACACTTTCTCTGGTGTGAGTTTAAAACTAAGTGAAAGTTGTCTTTGAGCATTTCTTTGGTATTGTAAGAATGATATCCTTCATTTCTGTTCATGTTTCCTGAACCCGAAATATAATTGTGTTGATGTTATCAAATGGTGTAATGGAAAAGGACGAGGTTTACATCATTACCTCAAAATCTCATAACTCTAAAAGATATGGGTGATTATATATTTACATTATATGTTCATTATTTTATTATACTTGATTGCCGTTTCCTGCATCAGCGAGGTAGCACCAGGAAACAGATGAAGAACGGCCCATGCACTCATATACACGTACATGTCAACATATACATTGACATATACATATATATACACATGTACATACATATTCATACTTGCTTGCCTTCATCCCTTCCTGGCGTACCGTGCTTCATTGGAAAGATAATCACTACCCCCTGCTTTAGTGAGGTAGCGCCAGGAAAACAGACAAAAAAGGCCACATTCCTTCACACTCAGTCTCTAGCTGTCATGAGTAATGCACAGGTATTTTTATATGTTAAACTAAACTGAAAATTATTCAGTTATTTGGTCATATTAAGGATTATGGAATTTTCATCTTTAAAGGTTGTAAAAAAGTGGGTTAATTTTTTACTTTTCTTTCCTGGGTAGTTTTCCACGGTCATGATCACAGTGTAACATTTTTTGTTATAGATGATAAACTCAAGCAGTAGGAGTCCCTCAGTGATAGATGCTTTAGCAAGTCACTATTTATGATGATGTAGTAGCAGCCTCACATAAGGTGGATGTATTTGGGTCACTCGGTGTTTGAAGAGTGCAAGATCTGTACTGTTCTGACTCTGTTACATCTAATGAGTTCATAAGTTCATGTTCATTCAAGGTCTCAGCAGTGGAAGTTTCATGAAAAATATTTTAATCACATTGCACATTGGACATTTTCTCGTATGCTATAGATCTAGAAAGTAATTAGAACATTAAATATAATTTCATTTACTGAACTGAATCAACATTACTGCTAAATGTGGACCCTTGAATCATATTGAAAGCTGTGACCTGAAAGAGTGAGAATGAAAGAAATATATGAGGATTGCTATTTTCAGTTAGGAAACCAGCTTAGGAAGACAGTAAAGAGCTGTGTTTGTGTAGATGTGGAAGAAGATAATGTATGTGACATGTTTTGTCA
Source organism: Panulirus ornatus (assembly GCF_036320965.1). NCBI lineage: Eukaryota > Metazoa > Arthropoda > Malacostraca > Decapoda > Palinuridae > Panulirus > Panulirus ornatus. The sequence goes on along the minus strand of NC_092226.1, from coordinate 12,918,589 downwards.
TGTACATAAATGTATATAATTTTATGTGATCAGTATACATGGTGTTGAAATCACAATTATTTCATTTGACAAGTTAAGACTCAAACATAGTTTCCATCCACGTAAAGTTAGTTAATATATTGCAGATTGTTGGTTTGTTGATGATAAAGTTTTTCATATGAATTTGAGGGTGAAGGAAAAGTGACAGACCTGATACCAGAAATCAAAGTGGGTAGGATTGCTGAAACTTTCTGAAATTTAAGAGCCAACTTTGTTGTTGATATGGGCAGGACAGTACTTTGTTTGTTGTTGATATGGGCAGGACAGTACTTTGTGGCACTGAATGTGTTTTTCTGTCACTTTTAGCCATGCAAAAGTAAAAATTTTTCATTCCAATGGATATCATGCTATGATATGAGCATTTTATGGAAGAACATCATTTTGAATTTGAAATGGTTCTCCTCAAATGGTAGATATTTAAATTGGTATTACTTAGTGTCTGAACGAAAGTTTTCATATTCATATTGAGTACAAGAAAAGGAATGTTATTCCATACTTTTTTAAAATCTCTTATTTTAACCAGGATATATTGGTTTGATCGCTATGAATGTGTAGTCTTCATTACTTGTGATCCTGTATCATGAAATTATTCTTAAACTAAAATTTGACCGCCTAGTATAATTAGTTCAGTGTGAAATATTTCACTTGATTTGTAATGTGAACAGCATGGTGCTCTACAGACGTAATATCAGTCCACAGTGACAGACATGATTGGCAGGACATGGTCTACCTTAGTTTGCACTTAGATGTATTTATACAAGTTGAGGTTAAATTTACACCAGAAAGGCTGGGACCCATCATAGTAGGATGTGGCATAATCATATGTTGAATGTTCAGTTAAACCATTCTCATAATTCTTCCCATAGGGTATTTCGTACGAAATATAAAAATACAAATTGAGTTTGCATGTTTTGGTGTAATGTCTGCCTTTATTCTATAGGCCCTCTGCACTATAACATGATGGTGCCTGCAGAACTTCCTCCATAAACCATGATCTCAGGACGTTTCTGCAGACTCCTTGATAAGACTCCTCTTGATAATGTGATCTCTCAGTCTGTCTTTTCATCTTACCTTGATCTTTTATACCTCTTATCACTCACCTCACTCAGATACACTTCTAGTCATGCTCTACACATGTCCACACCTCGTCAGTACTTCATCTTTTACTTTTTGATACAATAGATTCACAAGATTAGTCGCCCAGGTTATTTATGATTATCAGATCAGTCATTGAAGTGAAGGTTTAATTTCATGTATTTAGTTGACTGATATCTGGCTCTTCTTCACATGTTGACAGTGTTGTCCAGTATTAATGCAAGTCACTTATTCTAACATTGGTTTAACAGTCGTGCCAGGAATACTATCCTTGAAAATCATAATATTCATTGTCTTTCAGTTTATAAAGGATTGGCATAAATTTTTTTTTGTTTTTTTATAAATGAAATTGATAGCCAGATAGATATGTATATCTTATTCATAAAATTTCAACATCTCTTTCACAAAGCTTATAATGCAAAGAGCTTTGTGAAGTCAGAATTTTTGCATTTTCCCCTGGTACGTTTGTAATTTTGTAAGCATCATAAAGTTTGTGTATATCAGTAAATAGGAAACTATTAAAGAAATTATATATGCTTTAAATTTATTGGGTTAAATGTTGATAAGAAACTGTTATTATTATTATTACTATCTTTTATCAAGATCAGTTTTTGCATTTCTCCTTTTTTTTTTTCTTTATGATGTTATCAGAGTAGGTTTATGGTGAAAATGTGCAGAGTGTTTTGTGCTGTTGTGAATACTTTTGTAGTATCACATATCTGAAGATTTAATACAAATGTACTTGCATAGTATAGTAGGTCAGAGACTGAGTACATTTTATAAAGTAGTTGGGGTTTTTTATTAGCTTAATTACCAAAGTAATAAAAGAATGTATTTTCTTTCTTTTGTCAGACTAGGAGTTTATTAATATTTGTACAGTATGATTAGATATAAGGAGGGGCAGTGTTGGTAAGATTTTACCAAATAAAGTATTTGAAATGATATTTTTCTTTGTATCCACAGATTTTATATATTTTTTTTTTATATACTTAGTCGCTGTCTCCCAAGTTAGCGAGGTAGCACAAGGAGACAGACGAAAGAATGGCCCAACCCACCCACATACACATGCATATACATAAACACCCATACATGCACATATACATACCTATACATTTCAACTTATACATACATAGACATATTTTCTTTTCTTTCAAACTATTCGCCATTTCCCGCATTAGCGAGGTAGCGTTAAGAACAGAGGACTGGGCCTTTGAGGGAATACCCTCACCTGGCCCAATTCTCTGTTCCTTCTTTTGGAAAAAAAAAAAAAAAAAAAAAAAAAAAAAAAAAAAAAAAACACGAGAGGGGAGGATTTCCAGCCCCCCGCTCCCTCCCCTTTTAGTCGCCTTCTACGACACGCAGGGAATACGTGGGAAGTACTCTTAATCCCCTATCCCCAGGGATAACATAGACATATACATTTATTTTATTTTTTATTATACTTTGTCGCTGTCTCCCGCGTTAGCGAGGTAGCACAAAGAAACAGACGAAAGAATGGCCCAACCCACCCACATACACATGTATATACATACCTATACATTTCAACGTATACATACATATACACACACTGGCATATACATATATACACATGTACATAATTACAGAGTTATAAGTTTGTTGAGTATTCCTGGTAAATTATATGGGAGGGTATTGATTGAGAAGGTGAAGGCGTGTACAGAGCATCAGATTGGGGAAGAGCAGTGTGGTTTCAGAAGTGGTAGAGGATGTGTGGATCAGGTGTTTGCTTTAAAGAATGTATGTGAGAAATACTTAGAAAAATAAATGGATTTGTATGTAGCATTTATGGATCTGGAGAAGGCATATGATAGAGTTGATAGAGATGCTCTGTGGAAGGTATTAAGAATATATGGTGTGGGAGGCAAGTTGTTAGAAGCAGTGAAAAGTTTTTATTGAGGATGTAAGGCATGTGTACGTGTAGGAAGAGAGGAAAGTGATTGGTTCTCAGTGAATGTAGGTTTGCGGCAGGGGTGTGTGATGTCTCCATGGGGCCTGGATGTGGAAAGGGAGCTGTGGTTTCGGTGCATTATTACATGACAGGTAGAGACTGAGTGTGAACGAATGGGGCCTTTGGTGTCTTTCCTAGCGCTACCTCGCACACATGAGGGGGAAGGGGGTTGTTATTCCATGTGTGGCGAGGTGGCGATGGGAACAAATAAAGGCAGACAGTATGAATTATGTACATGTGTATATATGTATATGTCTGTGTGTGTATATATATATGTGTACATTGAGATGTATAGGTATGTATATTGTGCATGTGTGGACATGTATGTATATACATGTGTATGTGGGCAGGTTGGGCCATTCTTTCGTCTGTTTCCTTGCGCTACCTCGCTAACGCGGGAGACAGCAACAAAGCAAAATAAATATAAATAATAACATAATTCATACTGTCTGCCTTTATTCTTTCCCATCACCACCCTGCCACACATGAAATAATAACCCCATCTCCCTGCATGTGCACGAGGTAGCGCTAGGAAAAGACAAAAAAGGCCACATTCATTCACACTCAGTCTCTAGCTGTCATGTATAATGTACCAAAACCACAGCTCCCTTTCCACATCCAGGCCCCACAAAACTTTCCATAGTTTACCCCAGACGCTTCACATGCCCTGGTTCAATCCATTGACGGCACGTCGACCCTGGTATACCACATTGTTCTAATTCACTCTATTCCTTGCACGCCTTTCACCCTCCTGCATGTTCAGGCCCCGATCACTCAAAATCTTTTTCACTCCATCTTTCCACATCCAATTTGGTCTCCCACTCCTCCTCGTTCCCTCCACCTCTGACACATATATCCTCTTTGTCAATCTTTCCTCACTCATTCTCTCCATGTGACCAAACCATTTCAAAACACCCTCTTCTGCTCTCTCAACCACACTCTTTTTATTACCACACATCTCTCTTACCCTTCCATTACTTACTCGATCAAACCACCTCACACCACATATTGTCCTCAAACATCTCATTTCCAACAGTATTCTTTCTTCAAATGTATTACCTATCTCTCCTTTCTTCCCACACACATTCAAACACCCTAATCTGAGCCTTCGAGGTGGATGAGCACTCCCGCTTAACTCCTGTTTCCTCCTTTAGAAATTGAAATACATATGACATTGTTAGGGCTACTATACCTTCAATTGTATCCTTTTTTGCCCTCCCAAATGACATTCTCTCTTTCTACACATCCCCTCTTTTTTTTTTTTTTTAATTTTCCAAAAGAAGGAACAGAGAAGTGGGACCAGGCAAGGATATTCCCTCAGAGGCCCAGTCCTCTGTTCTTGGCGCTACCTCGCTCACAGCGGGAAGTGGCGAATAGTATGGAAAAAAATTATATATATATATATATATATATATATATTATTTTTTTTTCTTTATTATACTTTGTCGCTGTCTCCCGCGTTTGCGAGGTAGCGCAAGGAAACAGACGAAAGAAATGGCCCACCCCCCCCCCATACACATGTATATACATACGTCCACACACGCAAATATACATACCTACACAGCTTTCCATGGTTTACCCCAGACGCTTCACATGCCTTGATTCAATCCACTGACAGCACGTCAACCCCGGTATACCACATCGCTCCAATTCACTCTATTCCTTGCCCTCCTTTCACCCTCCTGCATGTTCAGGCCCCGATCACACAAAATCTTTTTCACTCCATCTTTCCACCTCCAATTTGGTCTCCCTCTTCTCCTCGTTCCCTCCACCTCCGACACATATATCCTCTTGGTCAATCTTTCCTCACTCATTCTCTCCATGTGCCCAAACCACTTCAAAACACCCTCTTCTGCTCTCTCAACCACGCTCTTTTTATTTCCACACATCTCTCTTACCCTTACGTTACTCACTCGATCAAACCACCTCACACCACACATTGTCCTCAAACATCTCATTTCCAGCACATCCATCCTCCTGCGCACAACTCTATCCATAGCCCACGCCTCGCAACCATACAACATTGTTGGAACCACTATTCCTTCAAACATACCCATTTTTGCTTTCCGAGATAATGTTCTCGACTTCCACACATTCTTCAAGGCCCCCAGAATTTTCGCCCCCTCCCCCACCCTATGATCCACTTCCGCTTCCATGTTTCCATCCGCTGCCAGATCCACTCCCAGATATCTAAAACACTTCACTTCCTCAAGTTTTTCTCCATTCAAACTCACCTCCCAATTGACTTGACCCTCAACCCTACTGTACCTAATAACCTTGCTCTTATTCACATTTACTCTTAACTTTCTTCTTCCACACACTTTACCAAACTCAGTCACCAGCTTCTGCAGTTTCTCACATGAATCAGCCACCAGCGCTGTATCATCAGCGAACAACAACTGACTCACTTCCCAAGCTCTCTCATCCCCAACAGACTTCATACTTGCCCCTCTTTCCAAAACTCTTGCATTTACCTCCCTAACAACCCCATCCATAAACAAATTAAACAACCATGAAGACATCAAACACCCCTGCCGCAAACCTACATTCACTGAGAACCAATCACTTTCCTCTTTTCCTACACGTACACATGCCTTACATCCTCGATAAAAACTTTTCACTGCTTCTAACAACTTTCCTCCTACACCATATATTCTTAATACCTTCCACAGAGCATCTCTATCAACTCTGTCATATGCCTTCTCCAGATCCATAAATGCTACATACAAATCCATTTGCTTTTCTAAGTATTTCTCACATACATTCTTCAAAGCAAACACCTGATCCACACATCCTCTACCACTTCTGAAACCACACTGCTCTTCCCCAATCTGATGCTCTGTACATGCCTTCACCCTCTCAATCAATACCCTCCCATATAATTTACCAGGAATACTCAACAAACTTATACCTCTGTAATTTGAGCACTCACTCTTATCCCCTTTGCCTTTGTACAATGGCACTATGCACGCATTCCGCCAATCCTCAGGCACCTCACCATGAGTCATACATACATTAAATAACCTTACCAACCAGTCAACAATACAGTCACCCCCTTTTTTAATAAATTCCACTGCAATACCATCCAAACCTGCTGCCTTGCCGGCTTTCATCTTCCGCAAAGCTTTCACTACCTCTTCTCTGTTTAACAAATCATTTTCCCTAACCCTCTCACTTTGCACACCACCTCGACCAAAACACCCTATATCTGCCACTCTATCATCAAACACATTCAACAAACCTTCAAAATACTCACTCCATCTCCTTCTCACATCACCACTACTTGTTATCACCTCCCCATTTGCGCCCTTCACTGAAGTTCCCATTTGCTCCCTTGTCTTACGCACTTTATTTACCTCCTTCCAGAACATCTTTTTATTCTCCCTAAAATTTAATGATACTCTCTCACCCCAACTCTCATTTGCCCTTTTTTTCACCTCTTGCACCTTTCTCTTGACCTCCTGTCTCTTTCTTTTATACATCTCCCACTCAATTGCATTTTTTCCCTACAAAAATCGTCCAAATGCCTCTCTCTTCTCTTTCACTAATACTCTTACTTCTTCATCCCACCACTCACTACCCTTTCTAATCAACCCACCTCCCACTCTTCTCATGCCACAAGCATCTTTTGCGCAATCCATCACTGATTCCCTAAATACATCCCATTCCTCCCCCACTCCCCTTACTTCCATTGCTCTCACCTTTTTCCATTCTGTACTCAGTCTCTCCTGGTACTTCCTCACACAGGTCTCCTTCCCAAGCTCACATACTCTCACCACCCTCTTCACCCCAACATTCACTCTTCTTTTCCGAAAACCCATACAAATCTTCACCTTAGCCTCCACAAGATAATGATCAGACATCCCTCCAGTTGCACCTCTCAGCACATTAACATCCAAAAGTCTCTCTTTCGCACGCCTGTCAATTAACACGTAATCCAATAATGCTCTCTGGCCATCTCTCCTACTTACATAAGTATACTTATGTATATCGCGCTTTTTAAACCAGGTATTCCCAATCATCAGTCCTTTTTCATCACATAAATCTACAAGCTCTTCACCATTTCCATTTACAACACTGAACACCCCATGTATACCAATTATTCCCTCAACTGCCACATTACTCACCTTTGCATTCAAATCACCCATCACTATAACCCGGTCTCGTGCATCAAAACCACTAACACACTCATTCAGCTGCTCCCAAAACACTTGCCTCTCATGATCTTTCTTCTCATGCCCGGGTGCATATGCACCAATAATCACCCACCTCTCTCCATCAACTTTCAGTTTTACCCATATTAATCGAGAATTTACTTTCTTACATTCTATCACATACTCCCACAACTCCTGTTTCAGGAGTATTGCTACTCCTTCCCTTGCTCTTGTCCTCTCACTAACCCCTGACTTTACTCCCCAGACATTCCCAAACCACTCTTCCCCTTTACCCTTGAGCTTCGTTTCACTCAGAGCCAAAACATCCAGGTTCCTTTCCTCAAACATACTACCTATCTCTCCTTTTTTCACATCTTGGTTACATCCACACACATTTAGACACCCCACTCTGAGCCTTCGAGGAGGATGAGCACTCCCCGCGTGACTCCTTCTTCTGTGTCCCATTTTAGAAAGTTAATACAAGGAGGGGAGGATTTCTGGCCCCCCACTCCCGTCCCCTCTAGTCGCTTTCTACGACACGCGAGGAATACGTGGGAAGTATTCTTTCACCCCTATCCCCAGGGATAATATACATATATATATACATATACACATACACACACATACACATACATACGCACATATACACACACACACACACACACATACATATATATATACATATGAAAAATGTAAGAAACAATTTAGGAAACTGAAACTTCTAGCTTGAAATGAATGAAAAAATGAATGTCACATAATGGTTCAACCTCTGGCTATGGAAAAAGGAAATGTATAATTTATTTACACAAACGTCAATAGCAGTTCTCATCCATTTAACCACTGTATCAATAAGCTTCAATGTCTAAGCTACATTTTTCTCCAATTTCACTATTTTCTTGTCAAAACACCATGTATGAAAACTATCACTCCAGTAACACAACTATAAACATTTACTTCCCCTTTAAAAAGAAGTTCTGTGGAAGTCTGTCTTGATACACTGCGGGAAACTCTACCACCTGGCGAGGTTTGTGTTGCAATGGTTCCCGATTCACAAACGTAGTAGCATCACTGGTGGGCCAAGGTAGTTCCGTTGGCGAAGAGGCGCTCAAAGCTGATCTGTCCGTGGTTGTTAGTAGACGCATCTCCTTGTGTAATATTGCTGGCGGTGAAGTTGGTCCCGTCCACGTCCCCCGACGCCATCTCATACATCAGGCAGCTCTCGTACTTGTCAGATTCCTTGGATCTGGGCACGGTAAGTGCCTTCCACTCCTCCAAGGAGAGCGTCGTGTTCTGGCGGCCGGGGACGTGACACCAGTGCTCTCAACTTCCTCGTATCCTCAGCGGTGATGTGAAATAATTTTGAGACCCCCTTCCAAGCCTTGCATTTTTGTTCATCCTTCTGCAACTCCTCTTCACTCTCCGCAAACAGGCATGCCACTAGCCACACTCATCATTTCTTCAAAATACCCTCTCCAACTTCCTTTTAAATCCTCCTTTTGATTCAGCTTGGAAGTATCTTTTTTAAGTGTTGAAAATATGCCAGGCTCCATGATGAAGTCAGTGCTCGAGAACTGCCGTAGGCAGTTGGACTGAATGTCTGCTGGACTGAGGGCTTCATCTTCCTCTTATGGTCGCTGCATACAGTAGATATATATATATATATATATATATATATATTTTTTTTTTGCTTTGTCGCTGTCTCCCGCGTCTGCGAGGTAGCGCAAGGAAAAAGACGAAAGAAATGGCCCAACCCACCCCCATACACATGTATATACATACGTCCACACACGCAAATATACATACCTACACAGCTTTCCATGGTTTACCCCAGACGCTTCACATGCCCTGATTCAATCCACCGACAGCACGTCAACCCCGGTATACCACATCGCTCCAATTCACTCTATTCCTTGCCCTCCTTTCACCCTCCTGCATGTTCAGGCCCCGATCACACAAAATCTTCTTCACTCCATCTTTCCACCTCCAATTTAGTCTCCCTCTTCTCCTCGTTCCCTCCACCTCCGACACATATATCCTCTTGGTCAATCTTTCCTCACTCATTCTCTCCATGTGCCCAAACCATTTCAAAACACCTTCTTCTGCTCTCTCAACCACGCTCTGTTTATTTCCACACATCTCTCTTACCCTTACATTACTTACTCGATCAAACCACCTCACACCACACATTGCCCTCAAACATCTCATTTCCAGCACATCCACCCTCCTGCGCACAACTCTATCCATAGCCCATGCCTCGCAACCATACAACATTGTTGGAACCACTATTCCTTCAAGCATTCCCATTTTTGCTTTCCGAGATAATGTTCTCGACTTCCACACATTCTTCAAGGCTCCCAGGATTTTCGCCCCCTCCCCCACCCTATGATTCACTTCCGCTTCCATGGTTCCATCCGCTGCCAGATCCACTCCCAGATATCTAAAACACTTTACTTCCTCCAGTTTTTCTCCATTCAAACTTACCTCCCAATTGACTTGACCCTCAACCCTACTGTACCTAATAACCTTGCTCTTATTCACATTTACTCTAACTTTCTTCTTTCACACACTTTACCAAACTCAGTCACCAGCTTCTGCAGTTTCTCACATGAATCATCCACCAGTGCTGTATCATCAGCGAACAACAACTGACTCAGTTCCCAAGCTCTCTCATCCACAACAGACTTCATACTTGCCCCTCTTTCCAAAACTCTTGCATTCACCCCCCTAACAACCCCATCCATAAACAAATTAAACAACCATGGAGACATCACACACCCCTGCCGCAAACCTACATTCACTGAGAACCAATCACTTTCCTCTCTTCCTACACGAACACATGCCTTACATCCTCGATGAGAACTTTTCACTGCTTCTAACGACTTGCCACCCACACCATATATTCTTAATACCTTCCACAGAGCATCTCTATCAACTCTATCATATGCCTTCTCCAGATCCATAAATGCTACATACAAATCCATTTGCTTTTCTAAGTATTTCTCACATACATTCTTCAAAGCAAACACCTGATCCACACATCCTCTACCACTTCTGAAACCACACTGCTCTTTCCCAATCTGATGCTCTGTACATGCCTTCACCCTCTCAATCAATACCCTCCCATATAATTTACCAGGAATACTCAACAAACTTATACCTCTGTAATTTGAGCACTCACTCTTATCCCCTTTGCCTTTGTACAATGGCACTATGCACGCATTCCGCCAATCCTCAGGCACCTCACCATGAGTCATACATACATTAAATAACTTTACCAACCAGTCAACAATACAGTCACCCCCTTTTTTAATAAATTCCACTGCAATACCATCCAAACCTGCTGCCTTGCCGGCTTTCATCTTCCGCAAAGCTTTTGCTACCTCTTCTCTGTTTACCAAATCATTTTCCCTAACCCTCTCACTTTGCACACCACCTCGACCAAAACACCCTATATCTGCCACTCAATCATCAAACACATTCAACAAACCTTCAAAATCCTCACTCCATCTCCTCACATCACCACTACTTGTTATCACCTCCCCATTTGCGCCCTTCACTGAAGTTCCCATTTGCTCCCTTGTCTATATATATATATATATATATATATATATATATATATATATATATATATATTATCCCTGGGGATAGGGGATTAAGAATACTTCCCACGTATTCCCTGCGTGTCGTAGAAGGCGACTAAAAGGGGAGGGAGCGGGGGGCTGGAAATCCTCCCCTCTCGTTTTTTTTTTTTTTTTTTTTCTTTTTTTTTTCCAAAAGAAGGAACAGAGAATTGGGCCAGGTGAGGGTATTCCCTCAAAGGCCCAGTCCTCTGTTCTTAATGCTACCTCGCTAACGCGGGAAATGGCGAATAGTATAAAAGAAAAAAAAGAAAATATATATATATATATATATATATATATATATATATATATATATATATATATATATATATATTTTCCCACGAGTCCACGAGAAAATGTAACAATAAGTTCTCAAGTGCACTTTCGTGTAATAATCACATCACCTGGGGAGACAGAGAAATATGTCAGTTGATATACAACGAGACGTAGCAATGAAGCCATTTGGTTGACAAGTAACTTGTTTACCAAATGGCGAGAGGATTTGGTGATAAGAGAGGAAAAAAAAACATTTCTCTAAAAACAATGTGGCACCAACACTAATGACTTTCCAGAACTTTGTCAACACTTCCTCCTGCAGCAACATCATGAGACCAGCAGGCCACGACTCATGTATCCAGCTGTAGCACGGGCCCGTAGCCGTACCTCTCCAAAAGTTGCAGATGCGCAATTGGAGTCTCGTGATGCTGAGAGTGGCGCTTCTTTTTCATATGAAATACTGTGATTACGTGTGTCACGGACAAGAGTTTGACACTCGTCTTGCTCCGTCTCTCCTTGCCTATATATTCCAAGTCTTTTATACGCGTACACACACACACACACACACACAAGCCTATGCCAGGCACCTAAGGATTGCGTGGGCCGAGTGTCGCGCCCAAGATTCGAACCCAAAGGGGTTCATCCAAAGACGGACCACAATGACTCGCACAAAGGATGCCCAATTACCCTAAAATTGTTTTCCACATCGTCAAGAATAATGGTGAAGTTATTACCTGTGCTGCATGCACGTGTTTTTGTTTATGCGTGTTTGATTACGTATGAATATACCGTGGTCATGTTTGTAGTTTGTATCACGAACGAACTGTTCCGAGAATAAAAACAAGCAGTGATTACTGTTCCGAAGAATCAATACTGTTGCATGCCGATATTGTTTACTTGCTTCTTATTGCCTCATTTATAGAGCTTCCCTAAAGATATTTTTTCCAACCATCAAGGTTCATAGTTTTAATTTTTTTTTTTTTTTTTTTGATGAGCAAAAAATGATTGATTTCACAAAGTCTGTATAAAACGCTGATCTCAGTGGAAGGGACTTACTGGAGACATCCCTTACCCATCGCCCTATTGAAGTGCTAAGAAAGTGTTGGGTTTAAACAGTTGAAACAATTAACCTCACTTACCTCAAACCAAAGGGGAGGGTGATTCCGCCATCATTATCCAAGCCTACCTCAGCCTAATCCAAGGGTGGACTACAGTCTGAAAATATCAAACAAGAAGAGCGATCAGACAAGAAATAACATTGTCGGCTTAATACCATTTGACCCACGTATGCTAGTAGAATTACCATTTTGTGAAAAAAAAGGCAAAGGGAAATTATTTAAACTTTAACAATTACTGGAGGGAGATAAAAGTTAAAGCACTGACGCTTGTAAACAGATATAATACCTGATCAATAATGTACGACTATATATATATATATATATATATATATATATATATATATATATATATATATATATATCAACACAGTTAACATCAACATGCAAATTACAAACAACATTTATAAATGCAAGACATTCCCAACCTCAGAGAGTGTTAGACTAATTATTCTCAAAATGTTCTTAGAGGATGATTGATTTTTGTGATAATCTTAAATGATATATATTTCATAATACACATTAATCCCTTTTATTTGATATCATCATCTTAACATTATAGCCAACGAGGTTTGTGACTGCGACCGCTCTTTGTTTACAGTGGAGTGACAGTTGACAATGATCAGATGGATAGAAATACAGGCTACGTTCTGGCTGGAAATCTTAACTCGTGCTTTTCTTTCCGTTATCTTTTTGTAAGTATATACTTGTTTTGCTTCCACAGTGTGGGTAACTGCCAGAATTTTGTGTAAAATACGGCCATATGAGATTTGTGTCAACTTCTGGTAGGGATCATAAGCCGGCCATATAGATAACCCATGTCAATCAGGTTAATCAAATGAAGCTAAAGTATGGGAGGTCGCATTCCAAGAATAAGATTCTAGGGTACGAAGGAGACATGATATGTGATATATAAAGAGAAAAAAGCAAATTCAACAAGAAAACTGGTTTTATAAAGGTAGGTCGACAAAGTGCTTTGGTTTTCGGGAACTACAGCTGTTAAAATTTCTGGCATAAGCTAAATGAAAGTGTGATTTCGGAGTAGTACAGGAATAACACCATATGGATTTGGAAGGGTAACCACATTAGGGGCACCTTTGAAATGAACACTAGACACCTCGGGCCTTACCGACACTTTGGCCTCTGCTCGTGTTTTCTTAATATACTCTCTTGTACTAAATGTTGTCATTCCTAAGATAACGGAACGTGATGGTTGGGGGCTATGATAATCTGGGAAGATGTAAGGTAAAGGTAACAGAAACACTTCTAGAAATAAACAGAACCTATGAAATCTCACCTAACTTCCTCCTGCAGTCTGATTAGATAAGATGTATTGTTGTCATTTGTACTCAGCTGCTGGCAATTTTGTTCTTTATGTATGTATAGTGTTTGTGGAATGTGTTTCTCTCCGACAGCTTTGTGTTTCTAGTACGGCAGAATGAATGACATCTTTGATATATCTCAGTTATGACACAATATTAAGGTAAATCTTGGCCTCAGAATGAGGTTAGGATAGGTTTTCATAGGCTCTGTTGAGTTATACTAGTGTTTCGCTGAGTTACACTGCACATTTTACCTGATCATACCACCTCTTCTCTCTTCACCAAAACTTCTTCAATAACTCTCCTTCAAAATACTTCATCTCATCTCATTATAGCCTGTTACCACTTCCCTTCACCAATGATTCCCACCTGTTGTCTTGTTTTCCTCACACTTTTAACCTCCTTTCAAAAATCTTAAAGATGTACTTATGTATTTACTTCCTGTCCCAGGAGTCCCTTCTGTCTTTATGAGACTCCTGCAGCACTCAGGAAGATGGTCACATCTACTAGCTGAGACCATAGGTGAGAAAGTGTAATGATGATATGTGTGTGTATCTGTTAATTAGTAAGTGCTTGGTGTTTTTGTATTGATAGCTGTATCTTGGGCAAGAAGGGTCTTTGGATAATTTGAAATTATGTTTGTAATGTTGTAGGGATGGGTTATGTCCAGAGCATAGGTGGAGAAATGCAACTCGTGTTTGCCTAGGGGATCTGGATTCTGATGGGTGAATGTCTGGCAGGATGGAGTTTAAGGCTTAGTTGGAAGGGTGGTTGTTTAGTGCATGTTGGGTTTTTTCAATATGTATATGTTTTTTGTGTAATATTTTTGTTGGTGGGATCAGTGAGTAGAGGTTGCTGAAGTGTGATGCAGAGTAAACTTTTTATTTCTGTACTTCTACTTAGGGGTTGGTGGTTACTTATAGTGTGGCTTAGACCAAGGGAGGGCTCTAGTGCTGTTGCACAGAATTGAAATTGAGTGCCAAGCATGTTGAGACAGGATTTTACTGGGAGGATTTGTGTTTCAGTTGATGGTCGCAAGGTATCTATATTGTGCACTATATTGTGTGGTTTCCAGCTTGATATATTTTCTCTTGAAAGGGTGGAGGCATAGGTTATATTTCTTTCCTATATACAACCAGGCCCTTTCTGTGGTTTCCACTGGCTGCTTCATATTCCTAGGTTAAGTCTGTTGATAGCACATTGCCCTCTGTGTACCGCACTACTCCAGTTCACTCTATCCTGTGCATGACTTTCATCCTCCTGCAAGTTCAGGCCTCAGGCATTCAGACCTTATTCACTCCATATCCAGTTTAAGGTTTCTCCCTTCTCCCTGTCCCTTCTTAGAAATCTGACTCATATATCCCCTTTATCAACTTCTTCACTCTTTCTCTCCATATGTCTAGACCATTTCAGCACATACTCTTCAACTTTCTCAACCATATCTTGCCATATCATTTCCTACTCAGTCAATCCTCATACCACCAACACTGAAAAAAAAAGGTAATAAGTCACTCCAAAAATTATTGTCCTGAAAGCTTAATATCTTAGTTGTAAAACCTATGGAAACCATCACTTGAGATATAACTGTAAACCATGTAGAAGCCCATCAGTCAATAAATGATTCTCAGCATGGTTTTCAACAAAATCACTTATGTCTGACAAATCTGCTTGATTTCTTTTATATCACAATGTATAATGAAAGTAGAGCAGTTGATGTTATCTATATTTTGCTTCTTTCTATTGTGGATCAATTTTTCAGAGTTTGGATGCTTAAGATAGCAGTGATATGTGGCAGTAGGAGGAGGGCAAGTTGGATGGTTTGGGGTTTTAGGAATTGTACTGTGTTGGCAAGCTTCTAGGTGTCATTAATTTTGTTGTAAGGCAAGGAGTGGTTAAGATATATGCAATTGGTTGGATTGCAATTATGCCAAAGTGCTTTATGTGGAAGTTTGACTTTTGGCAAGTTTTTTAAGGTCATAATTGCACTGCATATGTCAATGAAAGTAATGGTGGTTGAGCAGTTATTTGTGAGTGAATTTTTGTAGGTGTTTCATGACCTCTGTTTTAGGTTTTGGTTGAGTTGTGGCTGATTTTTTATATTTTGAGTCATGTTTCATGTGTATGTTTTTGTGTTCTTTGAGAGAGGGATATCATAAGATTTGGTCAAAAGTGTTACATGTATGGAGGCTGAGTTGGTGCTGGAGGTGTGGATTTTTAATGTGCGTCAGAGTTGGTTGGTTTGGGTTTTGTTGTTCATTGTGTCAAGGAAGAGTACCTCTACCTCCCTGCAAAAGAAACACTTGTATGGAACTCCTGCAGCACTCAGGAAGCTAGACATGTCCAGTGGGCAGAACTATAGTTTAAGGAGTGTGGTGATATTATGTGCATGTCTGTGTGAGTGGATATGTTTTCAGTGCTCATGGTACAGACTGAAGAGGAGAGAAATATAGGTTTTGAAGGTTGAAAACTCTTTTCTCTCTGGATGGTGTCCAGCAAGCATTATTACTTTTTTCTTTCCAGCCTTCCCCTGTCTCTTCTTGAGAAGCCTTTCTCCTTACCACTGTGATGACTTTTGGGTTGATGCCCGTGATCTTTGAATTCTGAGCTCCTTGCAGCTAGGACTAAGTGGGTTAATGATATAACCTCTGCAATATCTCAGTTGTTGGGCTCGACATGAGTAAGCAGTTGCAAAAATTCTGAGATTTGTAAGGTTCTAACCCTAATTATCCTGAAGATCTCCAGTATATTGTTTCTTCTGCTTTAATATATATATTTTTTTACTCTTGATTCACACTTGACCTTTCTCTCCTTTTTCATTTTTCCTTCTAACTAAAGGCCTGGCCTTGATGAGGACATTAGACCATATTGTAATCTTTGGTGTAGAAAAAATGTTTTTGTATTGCACATTTATGGTGCAAAAGTGGAGTTACATATGTGGGAAATTGTATGATTTGGCACTTGTGGTCTTACAGTCAAATATCCTTAATATTCTGTTAGATTTTATTGAGGTTCTTGGTTTTGTAGGACTGAATCATTTTAATCTTTATAATTAAGTTTCTTATGGTATTCATTAAGAGAATTGTTGGTACTTATTGTTATGCGTTCATGGAATGGCTAATACTACATTACCTCATATATTATTCATTTTTTTTTCACACGGAAATTCAGTACTTTACAAAACTGCTTGTAGATTCTTAGTTAATCATTAACTTGGACTTTAAGAATTTTTACTTTATGCAGAGAGTTGGAACACACTTCACCATTCGTGCGCAAGATTCACATAGATGAGTTATGGCTGTACAAGAATCCACGTACACCTTCTTATGTTCCAACCAGTGTTTTGTGGGTGAGTGTTTTGTGAATATCCATATGTTTCAAACCCCTTACATGTTCATTTGTTGATATGATCCTAGTGTGCCTCACTTGTCTGGGATTGTGTGGCTTGAATACAAATTATAATTAAAACTCATATATTTTGATATAACATTTATTTTATCTAGTCACACACTTTCCATAAGATGGGTTAGTAAGTTAACTTCTAGTAGTGGTTATAGTGTATTGAAATATATATATATATATATATATTTTTTTTTTTTGCTTTGTCGCTGTCTCCCGCGTTTGCGAGGTAGCGCAAGGAAACAGACGAAAGAAATGGCCCAACCCACCCCCATACACATGTATATACATACGTCCACACACGCAAATATACATACCTACACAGCTTTCCATGGTTTACACCAGACGCTTCACATGCCTTGATTCAATCCACTGACAGCACGTCAGCCCCGGTATACCACATCGCTCCAATTCACTCTATTCCTTGCCCTCCTTTCACCCTCCTGCATGTTCAGGCCCCGATCACACAAAATCTTTTTCACTCCATCTTTCCACCTCCAATTTGGTCTCCCTCTTCTCCTCGTTCCCTCCACCTCCGACACATATATCCTCTTGGTCAATCTTTCCTCACTCATTCTCTCCATGTGCCCAAACCATTTCAAAACACCCTCTTCTGCTCTCTCAACCACGCTCTTTTTATTTCCACACATCTCTCTTACCCTTACGTTACTTACTCGATCAACCCACCTCACACCACACATTGTCCTCAAACATCTCATTTCCAGCACATCCATCCTCCTGCACACAACTCTATCCATAGTCCACGCCTCGCAACCATACAACATTGTTGGAACCACTATTCCTTCAAACATACCCATTTTTGCTTTCCGAGATAATGTTCTCGACTTCCACACATTCTTCAAGGCTCCCAGAATTTTCGCCCCCTCCCCCACCCTATGATCCACTTCCGCTTCCATGGTTCCATGCCTAAAATCTTTTATATTTGTGGCAAGATATTTTACATAAAACATACTCAAGGAAGTTTTCTTTTCTTTTCATATTGTTTATGGATGGGGTTGTTAGGGAGGTAAATGCAAGAGTCCTGGAAAGAGGGGCAAGTATGAAGTCTGTTGGGGATGAGAGAGCTTGGGAAGTGAGTCAGTTGTTGTTCGCTGATGATACAGCGCTGGTGGCTGATTCATGTGAGAAACTGCAGAAGCTGGTGACTGAGTTTGGTAAAGTGTGTGGAAGTAGAAAGTTAAGAGTAAATGTGAATAAGAGCAAGGTTATTAGGTACAGTAGGGGTGAGGGTCAAGTCAATTGGGAGGTGAGTTTGAATGGAGAAAAACTGGAGGAAGTGAAGTGTTTTAGATATCTGGGAGTGGATCTGTCAGCGGATGGAACCATGGAAGCGGAAGTGGATCATAGGGTGGGGGAGGGGGCGAAAATTTTGGGAGCCTTGAAAAATGTGTGGAAGTCGAGAACATTATCTCGGAAAGCAAAAATGGGTATGTTTGAAGGAACAGTGGTTCCAACAATGTTGTATGGTTGCGAGGCGTGGGCTATGGATAGAGATGTGCGCAGGAGGATGGATGTGCTGGAAATGAGATGTTTGAGGACAATGTGTGGTGTGAGGTGGTTTGAGCGAGTGAGTAACGTAAGGGTAAGAGAGATGTGTGGAAATAAAAAGAGCGTGGTTGAGAGAGCAGAAGAGGGTGTTTTGAAATGGTTTGGGCACATGGAGAGAATGAGTGAGGAAAGATTGACCAAGAGGATATATGTGTCGGAGGTGGAGGGAACGAGGAGAAGAGGGAGACCAAATTGGAGGTGGAAAGATGGAGTGAAAAAGATTTTGTGTGATCGGGGCCTGAACATGCAGGAGGGTGAAAGGAGGGCAAGGAATAGAGTGAATTGGAGCGATGTGGTATACAGGGGTTGACGTGCTGTCAGTGGATTGAATCAAGGCATGTGAAGCGTCTGGGGTAAACCATGGAAAGCTGTGTAGGTATGTATATTTGCGTGTGTGGACGTATGTACATGTGTATGGGGGGGGGGGTTGGGCCATTTCTTTCGTCTGTTTCCTTGCGCTACCTCGCAAACGCGGGAGACAGCGACAAAGCTACCTCGCAAACGCGGGAGACAGCGACAAAGTATAAAAAAAAAAAAAAAAAAAAAAAAAATGAATGTATGCACTTCATATAGATTTTTTTTCCATTATTGTGACCGATTTTTGTACTTTTGCATTCCTGAAGTCATATTCAGACTAATGATCCTCATAATTTTGACCGTGGATTAGATTACATCATTATCTTTTTTTCATTGGTGATGAAAATGCCAATGAAGGTCAGTACTTTATTGTGTCACCTACACAGAATAGGAAATATTTAAGGGGTTACTTTATCTGTGATTGTCTTCATTTGTCTATTCATCTGTTATGGGATGCCACTTCAAACTGCAATTTAACCGGTTTAAAAAGACACTAAAAATTTTATACCGTTGTTTTTCAGCTTCTTAAGAATTTCATTTGGATTTTGCTTGAGTTATGCCACTTATTAGGTTTAACTTGTACATCCATCTACCTCTTAGCACGAAGAAAATTTATTCATTGGCCATGAGACTTTGTATAGTTGTTTCCCACTACCAAAAGAATTTACACCATAAGGGCTGAAGTTCTAGTTTGATTTCTTTGTTGTCATAACTTATGAACAAGGGCAATTACACAAAACTTTCCATGGTTTACCCCAGACGCTTCACATGCCCTGGGTCAATCCTAATCATTAACAGCATGTCGACCCCGGTATACTACATCGTTCCAATTCACTCTATTCCTTGCACACCTTTCACCCTCCTGCATGTTCAGGCCCCGATCACTCAAAATCTTTTTCACTCCATCTTTCTACCTCCAACTTGGTCTCCCACTTCTCCTCGTTCTCTCCACCTCTGACACATATATCCTCTTGGTCAATCTTTCCTCACTCATTCTCTCCATGTGACCAAACCATTTCAAAACACCCTCTTGTGCTCTCTCAACCACACTCTTTTTATTACCTCACATCTCTCTTACCCTTTCATTACTTACTCGATCAAACCACATCACACCATATATTGTCCTCACACCTCGATCAAACCACATCACACCATATATTGTCCTCACACATCTCATTTCCAGTACATCCACCCTCTTCCTCACAACTCTATCTATAGCCCTCGCATTGCAATCATATAACATTGCCAGAACCACTATTCCTTCAAACATACCCATTTTTGCTTTCCAAGATAATGTTCTTGCCTTCCACACATTTTTCAACGCTCCCAGAACTTTCGCCCCCTCCCCCACCCTATGATTCACTTCTGCTTCCATGGTTCCATCCGCTGCCAAATCCACTCCCAGATATCTAAAACACTTCACTTCCTCCAGTTTTTCTCCATTCAAACTTACCTCCCAGTTGACTAGTCCCTCAATCCTACTGTACTTAATAACCTTGCTCTTATTCACATTCACTCTCAGCTTTCTTCTTTCACACACTTTACCAAACTCAATCACCAGCTTCTGTAGTTACTCACCCGAATTAGCCACCAGCACTGTATCATCAGCGAACAACAACTGACTTGCTTCCCAAGCTCTCTCATCCACAACAGACTGCATAATTGACCCTTTCTCCAAAACTCTTGCATTCACCTCCCTAACAACCCCATCCATAAACAAATTAAACAACCATGGAGACATCACACACCCCTGCCACAAACCGACATCCACTGAGATCCAATCACTTTCCTCTCTTCCTACTCGTACAGATGCCTTTCATACACATGTATATATATAAACGCCCTTACATACACATATACATACCTATACATTTCATCGTATACATACATATACATACATGATTTTTGCCGGGAAATAGTGCAAATGACTGGGAGATGTTTAAAGGAAAGAAGCAAGAGTTGACGTCAAGAGAAAGGTGCAAGAGGTGAAAAAGGGCAAATGAGAGTTGGGTGAGAGAGTATCATTAAATTTTAGGGAGAATAAAAAGATGTTTTGGAAGGAGGTAAATGAATTGCATGAGACAAGAGAACAAATAGGAACATTGGTGAAGGGTCTAATGGGGAGGTAATAACAAGTAGTGGTGAAGTGAGAAGGAGATTGAGTGAGTATTTTGAAGGTTTGTTGAATGTGTTTGATGACAGAGTGGCAGATATAGGGTGTTTTCGTGGTCGAGATGGTGTGCGAAGTGAGAGGGTCAGGGAGAAAGATTTGGTAAACAGAGAAGAGGTTAATGAAAGCTTTGCGGAAGATGAAAGCTGGCAAGGCGGCGAGTTTGGATGGTATCGCAGTGAAATTTATTAAAGAAGGATGTGACTGTATCGTTGACTGGTTACTGAGAATATTCTGTGTATGTATGGCTCATGGTGAAGTGCCTGAGGATTGGTGAGTGTTCAAATTACAGAGGTATAAGTTGGTGGGGGAGGGGGCGAAAATTTTGGGAGCCTTGAAAAATGTGTGGAAGTCGAGAACATTATCTCGGAAAGCAAAAATGGGTATGTTTGAAGGAATAGTAGTTCCAACAATGTTGTATGGTTGCGAGGCGTGGGCTATGGATAGAGTTGTGCGCAGGAGGATGGATGTGCTGGAAATGAGATGTTTGAGGACAATGTGTGGTGTGAGGTGGTTTGATCGAGTAAGTAACGTAAGGGTAAGAGAGATGTGTGGAAATAAAAAGAGCGTGGTTGAGAGAGCAGAAGAGGGTGTTTTGAAATGGTTTGGGCACATGGAGAGAATGAGTGAGGAAAGATTGACCAAGAGGATATATGTGTCGGAGGTGGAGGGAACGAGGAGAAGAGGGAGACCAAATTGGAGGTGGAAAGATGGAGTGAAAAAGATTTTGTGTGATCGGGGCCTGAACATGCAGGAGGGTGAAAGGAGGGCAAGGAATAGAGTGAATTGGAGCGATGTGGTATACAGAAGTTGTTGAGTATTCCTGGGAAATTATATTGGAGGGTCAGAGCATGTACTGAGCATCAGATTGGGGAAGAGCAGTGTGGTTTCAGAAGTAGTAGAGGATGTGTGCTTTGAAGAATGCATATGAGAAATACTTAGAAAAACAGATGGATTTGTATGTAGCATTTATGGATCTGGAGAAGGCATATGACAGAGTTGATAGAGATGCTTTGTGGAAGGTATTAAGAATATATGGTGTGGGATTTGCTTGAAGCAGTGAAAAGTTTTTATCGAGGATGTAAGGCATGTGTACGAGTAGGAAGAGAGGAAAGTGATTGGTTCGCAGTGAATGTCGGTTTGCAGCAGGGGTGTGTGATGTCTCTATGGTAGTTTAATTTGTTTATGGATGGGGTCGTTAGGGAGGTGAATGCAAGAGTTCTGAAGAGAGGGGCACATATGCAGTCTGTTGTGGATGAGAGGGCTTGGGAAATAAGTCAGTTGTTGTTTGCTGATGATACAGCACTGGTGGCTGATTTAGGTGAGAACTGCAGAAGCTAGTGACTGAGTTTTGTAAAGTGTGTGAAAGAAGAAAGCCGAGAGTAAATGTGAATAAGAGCAAGGTTATTAGGTTCAGTAGGGTTGAGGGACAAGTAAATTGGGAGGTAAGTTTGAATGGAGGAAAGTTGGAGGAAGTGAAGTGTTTCAGATATCTGGGAGTGGATTTAGCAGCGAATGGAACCATGGAAGCGGAAGTGATTCACAGGGTGGGGGAGGGGGCGAAGGTTCTGGGAGCGTTGAAGAATGTGTGGAAGGCGAGAATGTTATCTCGGAGAGCAAAAATGGGTATGTTTGAAGGAATAGTGGTTCCAACAATGATATATGGTTGTGAGGCTTGGGCTGTAGATAGGGTTGGATGGAGGCGGGTGGATGTGTTGGAAATTAGATGTTTGAAGACAATATGTGGTGTGAGGTGGTTTAATCGAGTAGGTAATGAAAGGGTAAGAGAGATGTGTGATAATAAAAAGAGTTTGGTTGAAAGAGCAGAAGGTGTATTGAAAAGGCTTGGTCACATTGAGAGAATGAGTGAGGCAATATTGACAAAGAGGTGGAGGGAACGAGGAGAAGTGGGAGACCAAATTGGAGGTGGAAGGATGGAGTGAAAAAGATTTTGATTGATTGGGGCCTGAACATACAGGAGGGTGAAAGGCATGCAAGGAATGAGTGAATCGGAACGATGTGCTATACCGGGTTTGACGTGCTGTCAATGGATTGGACCAGTGCATGTGAAGCGTCTGGGGTAAACCATGGAAATTTTTGTGGGGCCTGGATGTGGAAAGGGAGCTGTGGTTTTGGTGCATTACACATGACAGCAAGAGACCGAGTGTGAACGAATGTGGCCTTCATTGTCTTTTCCTAGCGCTTCCTCGCACTTGCGGGCAGGTGGATGCCATTTCATGTGTGGCGGGGTGGCGATGGGAACGGATGAAGGTAGCAAGTGTGGATGTGTACATGTGTATATATGTATATGTCTGTGTATGTATATGTATGTATACGTTGAAATGTATAGGTACGTATATGTGCGTGTGTGCACGTTTATGTATATCCATGTGTATGTGTTTGGCCATTCTTTCGTCTGTTTCCTTGCCTTACCTTTTTAACGCGGGAGACAGCGACTAAGTATAATAAGCATGATAATTTAAACTACTCTTTACATTACTGGAAACTTCCAGAAAGTTCTATGTCAGTTACTCAGTAGTGAATCTATGTGGAATGTTCTGAAAAATAGGTATAATTCAAAATTTCCGTCCTGATCACAGAGTAAAATTTTACGGGAATAATAGCTAATTTGTATACTTTTTAGACAATCTATTAGAAAATAACACTTATTTCCTAGGAAAAAATTGTTACAGTGTTTTTGGGCACCAATGATGTGATGATATCCAACACAGCCCCATCTTGGAGAACAAGGCAGTGGTGCCTTGAAATATAGATTCTCACATTGTATGAATCAGACTATCATCCTCAAAACCTCTGTCTTGTTTTTTCAGCCCCTTGTGTTCATAGTGCCAACAACAGTCATGCTCCTGTATTTCCTGGTAAAACGTGATAGGACAGAGCTCTGTCAGGGTTTCCTTTCCCTGTCACTTGCTTTAGGCCTTAATGGGGTCATCACCAACATCATCAAACTTATTGTTGGTATGCAAGCTTCACCCTTTTTGCTAATATTCTCCTTAGTATTAATAATGCCCACAAATGGAATATTGTTATTTGAATGTTTATGCTTTTTAGCTTCTTCATATCATTGAAAATATACTATATGGTGAAGTTTAATGGTCTCTTTATTCTTCTCATAGGTAATTTTCTTCCACAGGTCGACCAAGACCAGATTTCTTTTATCGCTGTTTTCCAGAGGGTCGTGAAGATCTTGAAGACATCACAGATATTGGTGCAGCATGCACTGGGGAAATGCATACAATACAAGAAGGACGCAAGAGCTTTCCCAGTGGGCATTCTTCGTGTGGGTATTATTTATCTGTATTGCTTGATTTTGTTTTTATATTTGCCATAGGTAAAGGATATTTTGAAGTGAAAGGATTATAATTTCTTCTGTTAGTGTGTTTTTCTTTGTCTGCTTGTATTGCACCTCCATATAACCCTTTCGTTTTGGTAGTTCTATCTAATGCACGATCTTTTGTGTGTGGGAGATTTTGAAATTTCTGCTTAAGGTTGTTTTTAAGAATTGTTAGATCATAATTTTCTGAATAAAGTGATATGCAACCCACCCTAGTGAAAAATTGCTTACTGGTATCACGTGCCCCTGAATTTCTGCAACCTCACTGCCAGGCATGTGATGCCAAGAATACTGTTAGGCATACTTGGAGAGATGTGTGGTATTTTTTTTCACAAATAAATATGATTACTACGGGTTTTTGTAATTTTCATCTTTTGTTTTTTAAGAATTTCACAGCTTCACAAATTTTCACATAACAGTATGGCACAAATCTCATACAGGTCTCCTTAACATGATAACATAGATGACCATGTGTGGAAAAAATTTAGACCACAGTATCTGGTAACAATTCAGTGTGCTTGGACCTTGGGTCTCTGTATGTATGTAACTTTCCATTGAAAGAGCTGCTTGAAAACTGAATAAGAAGAGTATAAATGACTGAATAAAGCACCAAAAAACCTTATTCATTACCTCAGTTACTATATACCAGAAAAACGCTCCAGAAGTTCCTTACCAACCACAGGGGTAATGTTCATAAATGACTGTGGTCAGCAAAACCGTGTTGTAAAGGTACAGGGCCTATGGGAAATGGGGGCTTAGTGGGAGTGTCCCTTAAGATACAAACTTTGAGTCCTTAAATGAACACCTTATGATTGAAAACAAGTATTTTATACTTTAAAAACAACATAATATATAATTGTACAAAGAAATGATGTACAAAACTGTAAGGTGATAATACGATGGTAGTATGTTACCAATGATGCTGTGCCTCCATACTCCCACAAAGCAGCCAGTCAGTTGTGCATCACAAAAGGCTACCTCAGCAGTCACCTTGATAACACCACCTGGTTATAACTCTCCTTTTCTACTTAGAAATGGTGGTATGCTGGACTGGGCTACAAGCAGCACACAGTCACATGATAATCAACTTATGCATGGTCACCGTTTTGATGGTGCTGTGGGAAAGTGGATTTTCAAAACCTGATGCCATGGTTGGCAAAATGGTATACATTATTTAATGTGTGTATGCACAAAACCACTGTAGACAAGGGACCACTTTATAGGTATATGGGCCTAAGATCCTCCATGGGATGACCATGCTCTCCTGGAAACAGGCAAAGGACCGTGATGGGCTTTTCATTTCGTGTGACAAGTTTTTCAGTAATTTCCCCTGCTTTCAAATCATTCTCACTCATTTCTTGATGAAGAACAACTATGTATTCAACCAGTGTATGTTAAGTTTTGTGGGACTTACCTCTATGGGTATGGATGTGAGGGTATGGAAAAGAAGTGCAACTTGATGTACATCTACCCTTTAATGTTAAGCATACTACATGCTTAAGTATTGTCTGGGGATGCCATAAGGGAGGCTACAGGGCTCTGATTTGTTCATTAAGTATGATGAATGTTCCTCTATTGGCTAGAAACAACACTACATTTTAATTAAGTATCCTTGTGGGATACATACCTGCTAAAAGCATAAGCTGATATTATTTACAAACATTTTTGGAGTACAAAACTTTGTGAAGCTGGTTCTTGCTGAAATTTTTTGATGCTACTTCATTCAGAACATGTTTACTATTTTTTTTTTTATACTTGTTCACTGTTTCCCACTTCGTGAGGTAGTGCCAGGAACAGACAAAGGACAGCTTCATTTGTTAGTGAGGTATTTCCAGGAACAGACAGAGGACAGCCTCATTTGTTCACAGACACACTCTTATCTGTTTTGTATAATGCTTCTTAATCAGAATCCCTTTATCCACAGTTAAGACCTACAGACCATTCCTGTTTCCCTTGACTACTTCATATGCCCTAGTTCAGACCCCGAAAACTCGTAGCCTCTTTCACTCCATCTAATTCTTTGTCTCCCCCTACCCCTTGCTTTTTCAACCTCTGATTTGTATATTTTCTTGGTCAGTCTCTCTTCCTTCATCCTTTTCATAGGTCCAAATTATTTCAGTACCACTTGTTCACCTCTCTCCATCATACTCAGCTTATTACTACACCCTTCTCATACTCTGTCATTCCTTACAATATCAACCCTCCTCATACTACATATTGTCCTCAGGCATTTCATTTCCAACATATCCACCCTTTTCTGTTCATTTTCATTTAGGGCCCATGACTTATGCCCATACAACACCACTGGGACTGCTGTACCATCAGACATTCCCATCTTCACCCCCACACACAGTAACCTTTCTTTCCTCACACTCCTCAGTGCACCCAGGGCTTTTGTCCCCTCACCTGTCTTTTGGTTCACTTCATCCCCCATAGTTCCATCTGTTGCCATGTCTGTTTCCATGTATCTATAACACTCCACTTCCTCCAGGTTTTTGCATTCAAGCTCACACATAATCCAACCATTCCTTACTCCTTGCTAAATCTCATCACCTTGTGTTCATGTTAACTCTCATTTTCCTCCTTTCACTTACTCCCCCAAACTTAGATACCACCTTTTACAGTTTCGCAGTCAAATCTGCAATGAAAGCAATGTCATCTGCAGTAGCAAGTGACACCTCCCAGACTCTCTCACCCTCAGCATACTGTAGACCAAATCCTCTCCAAGACTCTTGCATCTCCCTCCCTCACCACCCCATCCAGATATTCGTAGAATCTGCCTGCTCAAGGTTACACCATGAGTGAAAAGTCTTCTTTGGTGAGGCAATATCATTGGGAGTACTGTCTCATCAAACAACTTTTCACTCCAAAGGCATTCACATTATCCTGCTTCTGGAAGTAGTATAACCTTGGGCAGCAGGAGCCTTTGGTAAGAGATTCTGGGTAGATTCTGGGTAACACAAGGATTCTTTCTTCAGAATTAGTCATAGGGTAATTATCAATAAATAATTGAAATAAAGCACCCAATCCATAGATTGCAGATCCTTTTTCTCCTGGAACTATTCACCATTCTCCCATTCTACTTGCACACATGCCTTACTCTTTCTATAGAATTTTCTCATTGCTTCTCGTTATTTTCCTCCCACATCATAGCCAGAGGTTGAACCATTATGTGACATTCATTTTTTTTCATTCATTTCAAGCTAAAAGTTTGTTTTCTAAATTGTTTCTTACATTTTTCATATGTATATATATGTATGTGTGTGTGTGTGTGTGTATGTGCATATGTGTGTGTGTGTGTGTGTGTGTGTGTATATGTATATATATATGTATATTATCCCTGGGGATAGGGGTGAAAGAATACTTCCCACGTATTCCTCGCGTGTCGTAGAAAGCGACTAGAGGGGACGGGAGCGGGGGGCCGGAAATCCTCCCCTCCTTGTATTAACTTTCTAAAATGGGAAACAGAAGAAGGAGTCACGCGGGGAGTGATCATCCTCCTCGAAGGCTCAGAGTGGGGTGCCTAAATGTGTGTGGATGTAACCAAGATGTGAAAAAAGGAGAGATAGGTAGTATGTTTGAGGAAAGGAACCTGGATGTTTTGGCTCTGAGTGAAACGAAGCTCAAGGGTAAAGGGGAAGAGTGGTTTGGAAATGTCTGGGGAGTGAAGTCAGGGGTTAGTGAGAGGACAAGAGCAAGGGAAGGAGTAGCAATACTCCTGAAACAGGAGTTGTGGGAGTATGTGATAGAATGTAAGAAAGTAAATTCTCGATTAATATGGGTAAAATTGAAAGTTGATGGAGAGAGGTGGGTGATTATTGGTGCATATGCACCTGGGCATGAGAAGAAAGATCATGAGAGGCAAGTGTTTTGGGAGCAGCTAAATGAGTGTGTTAGCGGTTTTGATGCACGAGACCGGGTTATAGTGATGGGTGATTTGAATGCAAAGGTGAGTAATGTGGCAGTTGAGGGAATAATTGGTATGCATGGGGTGTTCAGTGTTGTAAATGGAAATGGTGAAGAGCTTGTAGATTTATGTGCTGAAAAAGGACTGATGATTGGGAATACCTGGTTTAAAAAGCGAGATATACATAAGTATACTTATGTAAGTAGGAGAGATGGCCAGAGAGCGTTATTGGATTACGTGTTAATTGACAGGCGTGCGAAAGAGAGACTTTTGGATGTTAATGTGCTGAGAGGTGCAACTGGAGGGATGTCTGATCATTATCTTGTGGAGGCTAAGGTGAAGATTAGTATGGGTTTTCAGAAAAGAGGAGTGAATGTTGGGGTGAAGAAGGTGGTGAGAGTAAGTGAGCTTGGGAAGGAGACCTGTGTGGGGAAGTACCAGGAGAGACTGTGTACAGAATGGAAAAAGGTGAGAACAATGGAAGTAAGGGGAGTGGGGGAGGAATGGGATGTATTTAGGGAATCAGTGATGGATTGCGCAAAAGATGCTTGTGGCATGAGAAGAGTGGGAGGTGGGCTGTTTAGAAAGGGTAGTGAGTGGTGGGATGAAGAAGTAAGAGTATTAGTGAAAGAGAAGAGAGAGGCATTTGGACGATTTTTGCAGGGAAAAAATGCAATTGAGTGGGAGAAGTATAAAAGAAAGAGACAGGAGGTCAAGAGAAAGGTGCAAGAGGTGAAAAAAAGGGCAAATGAGAGTTGGGGTGAGAGACTATCAGTAAATTTTAGGGAGAATAAAAAGATGTTCTGGAAGGAGGTAAATAGGGTGCGTAAGACAAGGGAGCAAATGGGAACTTCAGTGAAGGGCGTAAATGGGGAGGTGATAACAAGTAGCGGTGATGTGAGAAGGAGATGGAATGAGTATTTTGAAGGTTTGTTGAATGTGTCTGATGACAGAGTGGCAGATATAGGGTGTTTTGGTCGAGGTGGTGTGCAAAGTGAGAGGGTTAGGGAAAATGATTTGGTAAACAGAGAAGAGGTAGTAAAAGCTTTGCGGAAGATGAAAGCCGGCAAGGCAGCAGGTTTGGATGGTATTGCAGTGGAATTTATTAAGAAAGGGGGTGACTGTATTGTTGACTGGTTGGTAAGGTTATTTAATGTATGTATGACTCATGGTGAGGTGCCTGAGGATTGGCGGAATGCGTGCATAGTGCCATTGTACAAAGGCAAAGGGGATAAGAGTGAGTGCTCAAATTACAGAGGTATAAGTTTGTTGAGTATTCCTGGTAAATTATATGGGAGGGTATTGATTGAGAGGGTGAAGGCATGTACAGAGCATCAGATTGGGGAAGAGCAGTGCGGTTTCAGAAGTGGTAGAGGATGTGTGGATCAGGTGTTTGCTTTGAAGAATGTATGTGAGAAATACTTAGAAAAGCAAATGGATTTGTATGTAGCATTTATGGATCTGGAGAAGGCATATGATAGAGTTAATAGAGATGCTCTGTGGAAGGTATTAAGAATATATGGTGTGGGAGGCAAGTTGTTAGAAGCAGTGAAAAGTTTTTATCGAGGATGTAAGGCATGTGTACGTGTAGGAAGAGAGGAAAGTGATTGGTTCTCAGTGAATGTAGGTTTGCGGCAGGGGTGTGTGATGTCTCCATGGTTGTTTAATTTGTTTATGGATGGGGTTGTAAGGGAGGTAAATGCAAGAGTCCTGGAAAGAGGGGCAAGTATGAAGTCTGTTGGGGATGAGAGAGCTTGGGAAGTGAGTCAGTTGTTGTTCGCTGATGATACAGCGCTGGTGGCTGATTCATGTGAGAAACTGCAGAAGCTGGTGACTGAGTTTGGTAAAGTGTGTGGAAGAAGAAAGTTGAGAGTAAATGTGAATAAGAGCAAGGTTATTAGGTACAGTAGGGGTGAGGGTCAAGTCAATTGGGAGGTGAGTTTGAATGGAGAAAAACTGGAGGAAGTGAAGTGTTTTAGATATCTGGGAGTGGATCTGTCAGCGGATGGAACCATGGAAGCGGAAGTGGATCATAGGGTGGGGGAGGGGGCGAAAATTTTGGGAGCCTTGAAAAATGTGTGGAAGTCGAGAACATTATCTCGGAAAGCAAAAATGGGTATGTTTGAGGGAATAGTGGTTCCAACAATGTTGTATGGTTGCGAGGCGTGGGCTATGGATAGAGATGTGCGCAGGAGGATGGATGTGCTGGAAATGAGATGTTTGAGGACAATGTGTGGTGTGAGGTGGTTTGATCGAGTAAGTAACGTAAGGGTAAGAGAGATGTGTGGAAATAAAAAGAGCGTGGTTGAGAGAGCAGAAGAGGGTGTTTTGAAATGGTTTGGGCACATGGAGAGAATGAGTGAGGAGAGATTGACCAAGAGGATATATGTGTCGGAGGTGGAGGGAACGAGGAGAAGAGGGAGACCAAATTGGAGGTGGAAAGATGGAGTGAAAAAGATTTTGTGTGATCGGGGCCTGAACATGCAGGAGGGTGAAAGGAGGGCAAGAAATAGAGTGAATTGGAGTCATGTGGTATACAGGGGTTGACGTGCTGTCAGTGGATTGAAGCAAGGCATGTGAAGCGTCTGGGGTAAACCATGGAAAGCTGTGTAGGTATGTATATTTGCGTGTGTGGACGTGTGTATGTACATGTGTATGGGGGGGGGGGGGGGGTTGGGCCATTTCTTTCGTCTGTTTCCTTGCGCTACCTCGCAAACGCGGGAGACAGCGACAAAGTATAAAAAAAAAAAAAAAAAAAATCATATATATATTTGTTGCGCCTTTCACAAGACATTTTTCATACCCATGTCACATACTTTCCCTAGGTCCGTAAATGTCACTTACAAATTCCTCCCTTTTTCCAAGTATTTCACTCACCTGTTCTTCAAAACAAACTTGTCCAAACATCCTTTACTACTCCAAAGCTACATTGCTCTTTCCTAGTCTGATGTTCTTTGCATGCCCCCACCCTTTCAATTATCATTCTCCCATACAACTTATCAGATATGCAAAACAGACTTTTACATCTGTAATAATAGCATTCAGTTTGATTCTCCTTGCCTTTATATAGTGGCACCATACAGGCATTCCGACCGTCCTTAGGCTCCTAACCTTGATCCATAGATACTTTGAAAATGTTGTCACCCCCCTTTCTTGAGAAATTTAACTGCAATTCATCCACTCCAGTCACTTTGTCACATTTTATCTTATGCATGGGTTTCACCGACTGTTCTCCTCTCCAAACCATTTGCCATGACTCTAATGCTATGCATAACTCCATGTCCCAAACACCCCACCATCTGCTGGCCTGTCATCTAACAATGCAGCAGTCCTTCAGAAAAGTCACTATCTATTTACCTCTTTACATGTTTCCACTTCCTCATCTACTCTCCTCACTGATCCTCTCGTTTGTTTTCTTGTTCTCCTCGCAGTATTCCCTTTTTTTTTCCAAAACATTTTCTTGCTCTTCCCTGAAATTTGCCAATAATCTCACCCTATTTCTCATTTACCCTCTTTTTCAGTTCCTGTGCCTTCCTCTTGACCTCCTGCTTTTTCATGCACATCATCCAGTAATGCCCACTCCTCCCCTGCGGATAGCACTCTTACACCTTTATTTTCCCTTTCACTTTCAACTTAGCTACCACTACCCTATCTCAGACTTCCAAATCCCACCTTTTGCATGCCACATACTTCACTTGCACTTAAGCTTATATGTATTCCACTCCATCTGTCTTATATCTGGTTTCCCTAAACCTCTTCCTCAGAAAGGCTCTTATTTGTCATTCTGTTTCATCTTTGTTTTTTTATAATAAAAACTTTCCTGTTTAAATAGTTGTCATATAGTTGTCTGTGTGTGTGTATATATATATATATATATATATATATATATATATATGTATACATTGAGATGTATAGGTATGTATATGTGCGTGTGTGGACGTGTATGTATATACATGTGTATGTGGGTGGGTTGGGCCATTCTTTCGTCTGTTTCCTTACGCTACCTTGCTAACGCAGGAGACTGTGACAAAGTATAATAGAATAAAATATAAAATATAAATAAAATATAAATTTACTTTGATGCTTTGCAGTTTCTTTACTCTTGATCTTTGGTATTTTGGCATAAAAGATGATGCTAGGTTTAGCATTATGCTGTTTCCATATTTGACTTCTGTTATATACAGTATTTTCACCACTGTAGTGAATCTAATCAATCTGTGGTGGACAGTTTCATTTTGCAGCCTAGGATACCTGAGTCTGTGGATCTGTGGTAAACTGTGTGTGTTTGGCAAGAAGCGTGGTCAAGGCTGGAGGCTTGTAATTGGTATATCACCAATTATATTGGCTCTGATGGTTGCTCTTTCTCGCACCAGTGATTATCATCATCATTGGCAAGGTAAGAAAGGAAGATTTTTCATGGCATGAAAGATATAGTTGTAACTGATAGGGTATTATATGAATTTAAACTGGATGCTGATTCTTAGAATCAGCTGCAACTTCTCTGTTAAGTATTTTCAGTGTTAGAATGGGAGTTTTGAATTTGATGTAATAGCAATTTATTTTTTCACATAAACAATAATCTCTGATGATTCCAAAGTAAATAAAAAGCTAACACCCTCTACCCTGTTCTCCAATGTTTGAAAAGGTGTCTAATGCAAGTACTTGACATGATTGTAAGATACCTTGCACAGTCATAGCAAACATTAGCTGCCAGTCCTGCTTGGCTTAATCTTTGGTATCATAGGTTGACTTGAGAGAGTTACCACTGTAGTGTGGTACCCTTTAAGTTTGTAACAGCAGTAATTTGATGGGTGACTTAATAATACCACTGACAGAAGGCAAGTTAATATAATATAGTTGGTTGTACAATTTGGTGGCATAGCTATATGGATTCTTTTTCATAACTCACATTCTCTCATTCTGACATGTGTTTTTATAATCATACTATAATTCACTCTAACTTCAAATCTTTTACATATTTATTCTCAAATTATCCCTTGTTTCCATTAAAAAATCTTAAATTCCAACAGATTAGTAGTTTTAAAATTTTTAGGAATTAAATAGCATAACCTATAAATCTCAACTACATCAAGAGAGGATAGTGGTGTTTCAGTTTGCTCATCGTCTGCAAACTTCTGTACCGATATGTCTGTATTTCATCATTTCAGTTATACAGTTCACTGTACTTTTCTCAGCTTAATTTTTCTCCCACAGATGTGGTGGTAGGCTCTTTGCTGGGCTTGTTTATATCCTATCTCTGTTACCGCCAATACTATCCTCGTTTGACTTCCCCACATTGCCACCTTCCATACTTAATGGTACCCACTGTCCTCCAACCACAGTCTATCAATGGCATTCCTGGTGGGGATATTACGAACTTCCTTGATCCAGAATCTCCTATGGAAGAGCAAATTAAATGGATGTAATTGACTTATAAGTAATGGTTAAGAGCACGGTATTATGACTCAGGAGCATGAAAAGATTGTTTATTGACTTTTGGATTACAAAATATATTTTTACTGTTCATGAAATTCATGATAACGGTATGAAAAACATAGGTTGAACTTAATATCAAAGACTAATGTAGGATATTTATTCTTAAAACTATTTTAATATCATATTAATGGTTAGAACATTTTATAGGATTTTTGCCATTTATAGGGGCAAAAGACAACAGTGTAGTGAGGACCATTTATAGCAGCAAGCCTTTACTGCTGTGAACATATGCATCAGAAAAATAGATATATTTTTTGATTTGTAATATATACATGTGAATATTTTAATGAAAAATATGAAAGAATTTTGATAATTATTTCTATGATAATATAAAGTTTTTCAATACAGTCTGTACTCTTGTTAATTTTGGATGTAGAATATGGTACGAATGTTACTGAATAGAATGAAAGGAATTGGAAAGATAGGGAAAAGGGAAAGAATGGAAGGGGTCATATGCAAAGGGAGGTGAAGGTACTTGTATAAAAGAAAATTTGAAACTTTAAATGTTTATTTGTTATTAACTCCATATAGGCCAAGGTAACCTCAAAGTACATACAACTGAAATGGATCTGTGCTGGTAAATGACAGAATGGAAAACAGGATATGGTAATGTAGACTTTTAATTGTTAATAAAAAAATTTATATTATTCAATAAGGGGGATTTGAATGGTAAGATGGGAAGTAATAATGAAAATAGCAATTTTGGGTTAGAAGGATTTACATACATACATGTGTATGTGGGTGGGATGGGCATTCCTCATCTGTTTCCCTGCACTACCTTGCTAATGCGGGAGATGGCAGTTAAGTATGATAAATGTACTACATAATAATTTTGGGAAGATGGGGTGTTTGTGAGTGATGTGGGAATAACTAGAGATTGTTTGAAATTCTTTGTGGAATATTAATTATGCATTGGAAATACTTTATGGATTATTAATTATGTATTCCACATATATTGTTCACTTATTATGCTTTCTGTAGCTGGAATCATATAATGTTTGGGTTTTGTGCTGGTTCACATACTGATTCGGTGTATACGTATTGACTCATATTTGTTATTATGGTCGTGCATCCCATAATGGAAAACTTGATATGGTAATATAGACTTTTAATTGTTTGTTAATAAAGAAAATATTGTATGTTATGTAATAAGGGTGGTTTGAATGGTAAGATGGGAAGTATTTATAAAAATGATTGTTTTGGGAAGATGAGTTGTTTGTGAGAGATGTGGTTATCACAAGAGATAGTTTGTCATTCTTTGTGGAATATTATGAATTACAAATACTTTATGGATTATTATTTATGCATTCCACATATATTGTTTACTTTTCATGCTTTCTGTAGCTGGAAGCATTTAATGTTTGGGTTTTGTACTGGTTTACATACTGATGTTGGTGTATACTTATTGATTTACATTTTTAATTACGGTTGTGCATCCCAGCTCAAGATAGCAAATCCAGGACTTTGGGTTAATAGCATTCATTTTTTCCTGACTGGACTACTATTTAGACTGGACTGCTTGAATAGTAAATTTACTTATAATTCTTAGTGCTGAAGTGTTACACTTCTGATATTCAGCCTGTAATAAATGGTCTTACCACCTTCGATAATAGATTGATTGATCAGCACAAAATGGCTGTTTTTTATATATATATATATATATATATATATATATATATATATATATATATATATATATATATATATATAACAGGTGGGTTATGTATGTTTCACTGACTAATTAATGAAATTTGTTTTTGAGTTTCTTAGGGATCATTCCTTGTCATCCTCACAAGATGCTTCACTATATACATTGCAAAATAGGCTGCTTTCTGATATGTTAATTAGCATGAGAATTCATAGGGTAAGATGTGAGATTTTGGTTCTTAATTTGTTTATCAGTTGAAGCTGAGAGTTGTAGTTGCATGATGGTTTACTCTTGTTGTGTTGTAGAAAATGTTGCAGATTTGTCTTGATGTATCCTTGAAAAATTCTTGTTAAAGATTCTTAAATTTTACATATTACACAATTTGCTGGTATTAAGCGCAGTATAATAGGTTATTCACTTGTGCATTATTGCTGATACTTTGGCTGACAAAATTTTTCTTTCGTATTTTAATGCGGAAGATGAAAGCCGGCAAGGCAGCAGGTTTGGATGGTATTGCAGTGGAATTTATTTTAAAAAAGGGGGTGACTGTATTGTTGACTGGTTGGTAAGGTTATTTAATGTATGTATGACTCATGGTGAGGTGCCTGAGGATTGGCGGAATGCGTGCATAGTGCCATTGTACAAAGGCAAAGGGGATAAGAGTGAGTGCTCAAATTACAGAGGTATAAGTTTGTTGAGTATTCCTGGTAAACTATATGGGAGGGTATTGATTGAGAGGGTGAAGGCATGTACAGAGCATCAGATTGGGGAAGAGCAGTGCGGTTTCAGAAGTGGTAGAGGATGTGTGGATCAGGTGTTTGCTTTGAAGAATGTATGTGAGAAATACTTAGAAAAGCAAATGGATTTGTATGTAGCATTTATGGATCTGGAGAAGGCATATGATAGAGTTGATAGAGATGCTCTGTGGAAGGTATTAAGAATATATGGTGTGGGAGGCAAGTTGTTAGAAGCAGTGAAAAGTTTTTATCGAGGATGTAAGGCATGTGTACGTGTAGGAAGAGAGGAAAGTGATTGGTTCTCAGTGAATGTAGGTTTGCGGCAGGGGTGTGTGATGTCTCCATGGTTGTTTAATTTGTTTATGGATGGGGTTGTTAGGGAGGTAAATGCAAGAGTCCTGGAAAGAGGGGCAAGTATGAAGTCTGTTGGGGATGAGAGAGCTTGGGAAGTGAGTCAGTTGTTGTTCGCTGATGATACAGCGCTGGTGGCTGATTCATGTGAGAAACTGCAGAAGCTGGTGACTGAGTTTGGTAAAGTGTGTGGAAGAAGAAAGTTAAGAGTAAATGTGAATAAGAGCAAGGTTATTAGGTACAGTAGGGTTGAGGGTCAAGTCAATTGGGAGGTGAATTTGAATGGAGAAAAACTGGAGGAAGTGAAGTGTTTTAGATATCTGGGAGTGGATCTGTCAGCGGATGGAACCATGGAAGCGGAAGTGGATCATAGGGTGGGGGAGGGGGCGAAAATTTTGGGAGCCTTGAAAAATGTGTGGAAGTCGAGAACATTATCTCGGAAAGCAAAAATGGGTATGTTTGAAGGAATAGTGGTTCCAACAATGTTGTATGGTTGCGAGGCGTGGGCTATGGATAGAGTTGTGCGCAGGAGGATGGATGTGCTGGAAATGAGATGTTTGAGGACAATGTGTGGTGTGAGGTGGTTTGATCGAGTAAGTAACGTAAGGGTAAGAGAGATGTGTGGAAATAAAAAGAGCGTGGTTGAGAGAGCAGAAGAGGGTGTTTTGAAATGGTTTGGGCACATGGAGAGAATGAGTGAGGAAAGATTGACCAAGAGGATATATGTGTCGGAGGTGGAGGGAACGAGGAGAAGAGGGAGACCAAATTGGAGGTGGAAAGATGGAGTGAAAAAGATTTTGTGTGATCGGGGCCTGAACATGCAGGAGGGTGAAAGAAGGGCAAGGAATAGAGTGAATTGGAGCGATGTGGTATACAGGGGTTGACGTGCTGTCAGTGGATTGAATCAAGGCATGTGAAGCGTCTGGGGTAAACCATGGAAAGCTGTGTAGGTATGTATATTTGCGTGTGTGGACGTGTGTATGTACGTGTGTATGGGGGTTGGGCCATTTCTTTCGTCTGTTTCCTCGCGCTACCTCGCAAACGCGGGAGACAGCGACAAAGTATAAAAAAAAAAAAAAAAAAAAAATTTAATGTAATTTCATGTTTTTGGTAGTTTATCCAAGACGTGTATTTTTGGGAACTTTCAGCATTTAATTGCCCTTCTCTTTATATATTTTTATATTAAATGGAATGGTTTGAGTATTCATGTGCACACACTGTCCTCTAGTTTCAGATGTACTTATTGTGTATTTTATTTTTTGAATAGTGTTTACTTCAGATGACAGTTTTTGAAGGACAGGTATCTGTAGTTTGGGATTGGAGCACAGTAATGTACTTATGTAAATTGTCTTCCCACTCAACTTAGTTAATCATGTGATCCTAGGACCCGTTTATGGCTCCTGCAGCTTCAAGGCTATGCTACTGTCATAAGCAGGAAACTGATAGGCTTCTTTAGAGAGAGAAGTTACTTAATGAAATTGTACTTCTTGTTCATTGATGTTGGTACAGTTTCATTTAGGACAAGTTTTTGCTCATGGTGTAAACACATGGAGGCAGAGCCTGGTAATACCTACCATGTCTTTGATATGAACTGACATAGATTATCTTGAGAGGTTCATTCACTTAGATGTTTAGGCTATTAGACTCAGTGTGACAGTTCAGTACCTTAAAAGATTTTATTTTTGATTGTTAACATAGGTTATTTGACCCATTTTAACAGACCTTTACCTCATGGCTCTTCGAAGTTCTGCTTTATATATATTTTTATATGTTTATCATTTAAACTGCTATTATGTGCAAAGTGTATTATATTTTATAAGATAGTGGTAAAACATTCCACATCTGTACATTTAAGATGATGATAGCATGTAAATACACAATTTGTGCATCTGGATTGTTTAAGTTTTGGGGAAATTTTTGCGTGAATTCTTTGGTTGAATGAAATGAGCATCATACTAGATTTATATAAGATTTATATAATGTTCTGTTCTTGCACATCATATGTTGCTGATTTTTGTTCTGTTGACCCCCTTCTTTTTCTAACTAGAAATTGAAGTGATATCTATAAAAAGACAATTTTATACACCACAGGTTATACTCAAACTCTAGGAAGAGTGCTGAGCCACCTTGGCCACATAGCGGTTAAAAGACACAGCCACTAGTTACCTGGTGCTTTTGTGCTGTGCCCTAGCCTCATCTTGGTTGGGGTAACATAGACTTTGATCTATTGCAGCACCAATAGTTTGACAAATATATCTGTAGAAAGAAAAGTGCATATGCACCTTGGGTCAAATTCAAACTGTGGGAGGGAGGGAGGGCTAACTTGCCACACAGAGGTTAAAAGACAGTCACTAGTTACCTAGTTTTTTTTTGTGCTGTGCCCAAACCTCATGTCATTGGGGTTAATATGGATTTTATCTGTTGACACACCAATGGTGTGACAAATATATCTGTAGAAAGACAAATAAATATACACCATGGGCCAGATTTGAACCAAGGGAGGGGCACTTGGCTACCTCAACCACTTGTATGTTAAAAGGTACTGCCACTGATAACCTACTGTTTTTGTGTTGTGTCCCAACCTCATTTCAGTAGGAGTAACATGGACTTTAATTTTTTATGGCACCAATGATATCATAAACATATCTATACCAAGACAAAAGTATATACGCCATGGGTCAGATTTTAACAACCCTCAGAGGGGAGTTTGGCTAACCTCAGCCACACAGAAGTTAACTGTCCCCACCCCTAGGTCTGGTAGACTTATAGTAAACTCCCACCTTTCCCTAACCTTTAACCTATAGTCAGGTGGGCTGGAACCTAAGGGTACATAGAAAATTTGGTTTCTAACTTATATAGAGATTTAGTAATATAGATAGATACTGACATCTTCCATAATATGGGTAACTGATGGCCTGGAAGAAATATTCCTGATATTAATTACTGTTGGAGGTGACATCAGGCATCTCTGAATAGCCAGATGGCAAACCTTCCAGTTCAGTTGAGGGTAGAAGCAACTAGTACAAATAGGTTTGCAGCACTGTTACAAGTTTTATGATGGCAGTCCTAAAATTTAGGGTTAAAGACATATCATTTATGACTAAGTGCCTTTCCCTGCTTTAGTGAAGTTGCCACAGAAACAAGCAGTTCAACATCATCATATGCTTATGTTCTTGGTCTGGCTGGCATGTGCAATGTGCTTGAACTAATCATCAATAGACTACTTAGTGATTTACCTCGATTGCTTCATCTGCCTTGTTCAGTCCAATGACATTATCTCCCATTTACCATATCAGTCTAGTACATTCTATCCCATGCATACCTCTTGCCCTCCTAAATGTTCAGGCCTTAGCACACTGAAGCCTCCTTTAATTCATTTATGTATTTCCTGTTCCCCCTCCACCTTGCTCTCTCTTCTTCTGACACAAATCTTCTTAGCCAGTCTTTGTTCACTTATCCTGTTCATATATTTGAACCATTTCAACACACCTTAGTCAGCCCTTTCAGTTGCATTGTTTCCTACCACACCTTTCTAGTACACTGTTATTCCTTGCATGATCAACCTGCATTACACCAAATATTGTTTAGTATTTCATATCTGACATATACACATAGCTAAAAAAAATTATCAAAAGATGACCAATTAAAGAGGTGTGTATTGCTTTGGGCATTACATCACATGTGGTTTATTGTGATGTATTGTTAAGGTTTGACCAATAGATATTGAAGCTTAAATGCAAGCAACATATGTGCACATTTAAAAATATGGTTCAGAAAGTCCATAAAAACATATGGATTAGCAGTCAAAACTAAAAGAAAATTCACAGAAAGGTACAATGTTACTTTTGTGTCAGCCTGGTCCTCTGTTGAGTAAGGATAGGAAATGGGTGGATAACATGTTTGACAGCTCCTGCTACAAGAGGATGACATGAAAATGTTCCTTTCTTTCTATAGTTTGTTTATATGCTTTACTCTTATATCGTATGCATTAAGTAATTTCCTTCACAAGTGCAAAGTTAGTGGGGACACCTATTGTGCAGGCTTCACTCCTTACATAATCTTGCTGGAATTAATATTTGAGTCAGTTGTACTTAAACTGATAAATATCTCAGAAATGTTCCCTCTAAAAATATAGGGTATCAGACTGTGTATTTTCAGTAGGGGTCTTCATGTATTCACAGCTAGACTGTGCCCCTATTATTATGGCTGTAGGGGTATTGAGGAGAGAATTTATCTCCCATATCTTCCTTTAAATGAGAGACCTGTAATGGGCAACTAATGGATATTTAAACAGTTGCAGAAGAAGTTAGAACATCAACTAATGTTGGCTGCTGTTTCCTAAAAACATCAATTGATGATGGCCATGTTTCCTGTGAGAACATCAAATGATGTTGGTCTTCATGTAAGGGTTAAATGTTTTCTTTTTCCACTTCACGTTTTACCACATGATTTGATGTTAGTCTTTAGCTCATTGTCTGAACTTAGAAAAAGGATACTTTACTCTCCATTCTTCTTGAATCTGTCCTTGAGTTCATGAGATAAAGGTCTTATAACACCCTTCTGAAGTTGCTCCTGTATGGTGATGGGAACAATTATTTCATATTAAACAAATGATGATTAATGATATTTGGGTTTGATAACTGATAGTGGATTTACCTTAATACATAGTTCTGGGCCTTGATGAATGCTTTTAGGTCATAGTCCTCCCTGGCTTGCTTATGACTCAGAAATGTCTAGAAGCACAGGTCCTCATTTACTTTCTGCTGCTAAGCATATGAGTGTATTGGAGTGCCCTAACTGTGCATCTGTCTTTTCATCCCAGTTTTGTGTACATAATATCCATTGACTAGGTGATGAGATATAGATCAAACTTTTATCTATGACACCTCATACAGAGTTCTGCATCAACTAAGTTTGGGGGGGTTCAGGGTCATAAGGGTTTTTGTACTCAAATACTACTGAATGCCTCTGTACACAATATCTTATGACAAAGTGTTAGCTATGAACCAGACGTTTAACCCAGGCTTTGCTTACAAAGCTCTATGCTTTATCAAGTTGTGGAGGTCAGGGGTCAAGTTTAAAAGATCTTGTGTATTGAAATGCTACTGTTTGTATACATGATATCTCATGACTATGAAATTGGATATGAAATAAACTTGTAACACATACTTTATACAAAGCTCTAGATGACTGAATTT
The DNA here is from genome assembly GCF_036320965.1 of Panulirus ornatus. Classification (NCBI taxonomy): domain Eukaryota; kingdom Metazoa; phylum Arthropoda; class Malacostraca; order Decapoda; family Palinuridae; genus Panulirus; species Panulirus ornatus. The sequence goes on along the minus strand of NC_092226.1, from coordinate 12,876,818 downwards.
TGAAAGTCAGGGTTCAGAGGTTAAGGTTACAAGGTGACATTCATTAAGCTAGTACAAAACCTTATGCAAGGGTAGTTGGTTAAATAGGCTTCAAGCCTATCAACTGCGAAGGTCATTAAGGCCATTAGTGTCAAACTTACAAGCAAAAAATCTTGAACAGCTTCAAGGCCATTAGTGTTAAACTTAAAAGCAAAAATTCTTGAACAGCTTCATGTAGTAGACATAATTCCAATACCACATACACTTTTACTGCATATATGGCCCATCTTGTATGCAGGGGATATAAGTGCTCTAGAAACAATACAGGGGACACAAGTGCTTCAGAAACACATCTTTTGTTCTGTGTAAGGGGAGCATATATTTATTTATTATTTTTCTTTTTTGGAGGGGTGATATCAAAATATATGAAACGTTATCAAATTAGTTGTGAATTACATTATAGAATCTGAAAAAGTGATACTATTTTCTGAGAACTCCAAGGTACATTTTAACTTCTACATAGATATCCCAGTGCTATATGATTGTGCTCTACCATGTGGCTCACTAGTGTACCTTCCCACATTTTTCATATTTTTCTCACTGGTTGAAACTATTGTATGCTGTGGGTAATTTATTTATATAAAGACCAATTTTATAGTACCAGTAACATCTGGCTTTTTAAATCACATACATAGTAGACTTGTAGCTAACTTTCCTCAGTAGCTCTCAGGACTTGTGAGGGGAGGGAGTGTGTTTATTGCAGGCCAATTGTATTATTGTTTTACTGGTTACTTCATGTTATAATTCTCTGAAGTTTCCATCTCAGAAGAATGTGATAATCAGGAAAGAGTGGTCTAAGGCTGCTCTCTCAACAGCACGTGCTACAAGATGGACTTCCGAAAGAATGTGACATTTTGAAAGGGGGACCACTGTACTAGCTCAATTTTACAACTTAACAAAATATGAAAAATGTGCAGATCTGTAATTCACGTAGTAACTGTTCTTATAAGAACCACATACTTGATATGACTTACCATACTAGCGAGTATATGCACAAAAAATGCTGTCTTGAAAAAAGTTCTCTTCCAACTTCAAATGAATAAAACTCTGTCCTTCAATACTGAAATTTTCAATTTTCAGATATATCAAAATTCCCATTTATGTAACCAACTTGATTTTTTGAAAATAAATGTTCAATTCTGTATTTGTATTTTTTCTTTGAAATCTTTTTAGTCTATATATGAAACTAAGGCTTCTTTAAAAATTTATCATAATTAATTTGCATCCCTTTGAAGTTCCTACTTTTTTATGCACATCTGGTTTTTATCTGGTTTTGAATTCTCTCTCTCTGGAACAAGAATGCATTTCAGAAGTTTAATACAAGAATTTTGTTTTTAATTTTCCAAAAGAAGGAGCAGAGAAGGGGGCCAGGTGAGGATATTCCCTCAGAGGCCCAGTCCTCTGTTCTTAACGCTACCTTGCTAACGCGGGAAATGGCGAATAGTTTGAAGGAAAAAGAAAGAAACTTTGTTAACATCCCTATGAAGTACATGCCTATGTATTAAAAAGGAGAAACCAGTCTTATTGTTTCTTTGCTGTATGAAATTATATCCCAAACAAGTTAGCATGAACAGATGAACAAAGAACTTTCATACCTCAGAAAAAAAAATTTCCACTTTTTTCACCTTCAAATTGACTGAACACTGTTATTCATCTGAAGTTGAGTGTTGGGTTTCATTATAATCCTTGTATATTTGTGAATATTTGACTCAAAAGACTTGCCATTTCCTTTTCTACAATTCTTGTTTATTTGTGCATTTTTTACCTGTAATAATAATGATTTTCTTTTTTAAAGTACAGAGGAATATATCAAAAATTTTTTACAAATGATAGATATCTCTTTGATGTTTATATGATATGTATATCAGAGAAATTAACTCGTGTTTCTAATATTCTCAGTTTTCTATGAATTTTGTATTATTTTGAAAAATATTTGAATGATATGTTCAGTCTTGTGTGTAACCTTTTTAAATGGATGGCAATTTACCTGTTATTTTTATGAAAACTGTCTTGTAAATAATAATTACTTCATACTGTCCCTTCGGATTCCTTCATGTTCATGGCAGTCATAACTTTGTAAGAGGATAAACATTTATAAGTTCAGTGCTACAAGCCTTGAAGTAAGGTGCTTAGCATCATCCCATGATGATTTTACAGTGTAGGATTTTTTTTGTAAGGCATTGTCTTGAAAAGTAGTATCTGTGAACACTACAGTGCTATCCTAAGAAAAGGATACTGTGGCTCCCATTTCAGGCACTGAATATTTTGTTTTGTTTTTCTAACACTACATAGTCATGAGACCTATGGGGATGCATCTCAAAGAGTGCAATGCTATCATTCAAAAAGAAGGTCACTGTGACCTGTATTTTAATACTACTAACTTAGGTTAACTCTCACTTTAAATTTTGCTTCTCATACACTGTTGATGGCAGCATCACGAGTCTTTGGTGTGAACGCAGTGATGGGTAAGGTGCTATCATTCAAAGAACAGGAGGTAAAACTGTTAGCAAGGGAGAAAATGAATTAGAAAGAATGGAAAAAGTAACTCTAGATTTTCCTGCGGTGAGTACTATGTGCTTGCCCTGCCTTTTGGCAAAATGGTTGGGGTAGATAGAAGTAGGCAGAAACATTCAGGCTGGAGCTTTAGGTAGACAGAAAGATTAGGTAGAAGTAGTTGGTAGAATTCTCTGCAAACACTGTTCTAGAGTTGCCCTCTGCTAGTGGCCTGTTAAGGGTGAGGCACTAAAGGCGAAGAAAAGGCACTGGAGTTGACTAGGTATGGAAAGACTATTGCCATGGCCACCCCTGTGAGGGAGTTCCAATTGGAAAAGGCATCAGAGATATAGACATAGATACAGCTGAAAGTTTAGATGGAAGTGCAGTGAATGTAGGGATGTAGTCATGTTTGAATGATGTGTTAGAAATGTTTAGAGGAAGTCTGTTAATGGTTGTAGAATTAGTAGTTGGATACAAGGTTGTGAGGTATTAGAATACAGATGGAAATGCATGGGGAAGGATGAGATTTGAAATGCAGTGGAAAAGAAGAAAAATGTGTATGGTAGATTGATCAAAAGGAATGTCCCAGTGGAATTTCTACAAAGGTTTATGGAAGACTATATGATGTATAAGACGAATGCTAAGAAGCTGATACAGGAAAGCTAATGAAGAGCAGATGAAGATTTTGGAAAATGGTCGATTAAAACGTTTAATAAAGATAAGAAATTTTGTAATGAAAGGAGAAGAAAAAGGAAAGAGGTGGATGTAAGAGTGGAAATGTTAATAAGAGAAATAAGAAAAGGGTAGTTGCTTAATCAGAAGGGAGAAATGAAAGGAAGATGGAAAGAGTACTTTGAAGAACTGATGAATGTAGAAGGCAAGGCAGCAGTTGTTACATGCTTGGACATGGAGGATGGAAGGGAAACATTACAAAAGCAGGGGTCTAAAGCAAGAAGAAGGTAAAAAGGGCATTAATGAGGATGAAGATAGTAAAGGCACCTGAAGTGGATGGAAATATGGTCTAAATATTGAATTATGAAGGAGAAAGTGTGATAGAGTGAATGCATTTGATATGTATTTTAGCATGGAAACAAGGTTGTGCTTGAGGATTGAGTGAAAGCTACTTTGTTCCTATATTCAGAGGAAAAGGTGCTCAGGATGCATATAGCAGTTATAGGGGAATAAGACTACATATACCAGAAGTGTAGAGCGATGGAAGTGATTGAATGCAGAATAGGAGAGGAGAAAGGGGTTTTGGGATAGGTGGGGATGTGTGGATCAGAATTTTGCGGCGAAAATGACTGTGAAATAGTTTATTGTGAAAGATAAGAAGCTGCATGCAGCTTCTATGGATCTGGAGAAAGTGTACAACAGGGTGAGTCCTTTAGTATAACAATGAAGGGTAGAAATGTAAGTATGGAAGTGATGAAAGGATTAAGGGACAGCATAATCCTCCCAACCCTATGCAACTAAAACATGGATATGGTATGAGTCACAGAGGTAAAACATCCAGGGTGTGGAAATGAGCTATTTGGGACAAGCAGGTGGTGTGACTAGATGCAATGTAAAAAGAAATTAGGGTATGGCAGGGAATGCATAGGGAATGAGTTGTGGGGTAGTAGAGTGGGTGATATGTAATACTTTGAGGTGTTTTGGGCATGTAGAAAGGATGTTAGACTAAGAGTTTGCAAGTAGAGTATATGATAGTAGGATTAAAGGGCTTGGTGTGACAGAAAGACCCGAGGAAATAGAATGGAAGAGTACTGAAGGGAGACAAATGGGGAAGAATGCATGGAAAGTTGTATAGGAGGGAGGCTTGTAAGGTCAGGGATAAGTTGAGACTCTTTTGCTATGGCCACCTCTGTGATGAGAGTTCCTGGAGGAACCGGGAGCCAGAGATATATATATAGGTAGATAGATTTTACATCTTAGCTACTCTTGTACATTTCTTCAGTATATTAAATGCCAAGAAATACATATTTTTTCTTTCTTTTTGTAGTTGAGACAGAATGGGCAACTGAATGCTTTAATCAAGACTATCTCATTTACAGTGTATACATAAGTATATATACATACCCTAGGATAATCACAAATTACTGACCAACCATTGGGGGAAGAGAGAGAGAGAGAGAGAGAGAGAGAGAGAGAGAGAGAGAGAGAGAGAGAGAGAGAGAGAGAGAGAGAGAGAGAGAGAGATTAACAGCTGTGTTGAAATTTGGAGTGACTAAAACACCAATTCAATCCCAAAGTAGGACGAATTCATGAGGATTCTCTCTCTATGCCTATCATGATATGTAAGAAGCTAGCTGATGCTCATCTGCAGAGGCCCACTGACGATATAGTAATTTACTTATGTTTGTGATGGCATGATGTGGTAAGCCACACCTGTCTAGCTCTCTTAATCCAGGTGCCATCTTAGTTGCCTTTGTCAGGACTGTCTCAATTAAATCTTTGTTGCTCTTCAAGTATGGATGGTGACCAACCTGAGAAATTTAATAAAATTTTGGTCTGTGTCATGAAAGCTAACCAAACATTTTCTTATCCATATAACTTAATGAAATGTGAATATTATCCAGTAGACAATCTACTAATAACATAGTGACATGTTAGGCACAAAGTTGACCCCTAGGTCTCTTTCACATAAAGATTCCTGTAGCTTATTTTTCATGTGGTAATAATTATTGAGGCATTCTTTCATTGTCTTCCATCCTCATAATCTTAAACTTATTCATATTATATTTCATTAATCATTTATCCGACTAGCTCTGAAAGTAGTGTCTTCTTTTGAGCATATGCAATCATCATCATTCCTTACATGGCATGACCGTGGCATCATCTGCAAACATGTTCAGCAGGTGCATGTAAAGCAGATCAAGTGTTTAGAATAAGGGTAACAAAGAGAAAGAGACAGCAGAAGGCAGTGCATGCATGAGCTAGGTAAGTTAGGCTTGTTTAGGATGGAAACTTCCTTGATTATGCTGCAGTCCTTTCCATTTGCTGATAAGAGCACAGCCTCACTGAAGGTGACTTTTCCCCTTTTGGTATTACCACTTGCAGGGATAGCCTGACCACCCAAGGGGATGAATGAAGCATACAAGCTGACGGTGCAGCATGGGATAATTACTGTGGAGAGGAAGTGAGAGCACAGGAGAAAGTTTAAGAGGCTGAAAAGGAAGCAGAGGGAGTAATTAAAAGGTGGAAACAATGAATAAAAAAATGGGAATGAAGCGTAACACATAGCTCTGAAGATGTTTTGGAGTGAAGCAAAGAAGTTAATAAGATCAGTAAAGATATCTCCAGACACTGTATAACATCAAAAATGCTAAGTTTGGTAGAACTTTAAGATAAGTCAAAGATGGAGGAAATTTTTCAGGTTTATTAGGGATATGGGTGAAGGAGACTTAAAAGCAGACAAAATGGGCAGAGGTTTGTTAAGCGTGAGAGTGTGCAAAAAAGAAAAGGCCACTTAAGGAGATTAGAAAAACAGTACTGGAGGTTAGATATGATAATGCTATGACAGCACATCAATTACTAAGAAATATTTAGAAGGAAAAGTGAGATTTGCATGTGTTTTCATTTAGTACATTTAAGAGTGTAGAATGAAGGTAATGTACCAAAGTGCCGTATGGTAGTGGTAATTGTAACAATGTAAAATGGGTGTAAAATGAGTGGTTTATATGTCATTGCAGTATGTGTGTGTTATATCAGTAATGATGAAAATTTCAAATGAGTAAGTATTTCTAGTGATTGAAATGTACTTTAGAATATACTGATACACAATCAAATATCTTAAAACTTGGGATAAGTTTCAGTAAATTATACCAATAAGTTTGCTTAGAACTGAACATCTTAACAGAACTAGTGATCACGGACTAAAGTTTGGGATGCATTCATGAAGTCAGCTGTGTGTATATGTTTTGATACGGGTAATAATTTTTATAACCACATGAAATTTTCAGTGGCTTAAAAATTACTAAGTAATGAAATATAAACTTGCAATATATATCATTTAATGTGTACATTAGAAGAATAACAAAAAGGATTTAAAGATACTGTAATCTGTATATGTGAATGAGGAGGTATACAGACTCTTATGTTCATTTGGTTTAGATTACATGCCCAAATTAACATTGGTGAAAAGGATGGTCAGAAAGTAATACAGAGGAACTGAAACAGCAACAGAGAAATGAATCCTTTTGAGGCTGTTTGTGATGGTGGAAGATATCAGAAACTCACAGATTAGTCTGGTAAAAGTTAGAAGGTATACAGATAATGCAAAGAGAATAACCTGCAAACTGTCATTGTGACTAAGGAGGCACAGATAACATAAGCCGTGGACTTGAAACAAAGTATTTCTCATGTCTGTTCTTAAACATATCTATAGTATTGGTTTCACTGACTAAGTGGCAAATTGTTCCATATTTTAAAAAATCCTGTTGAAGAAAAAGTTCTTCACCTCATTTGAAGTAAAATGTTTGCCCACAAGTTTATATCCATTACTAAGAATAAAATCAGACAAACCCGATATGCCTGATCCTTTGCCTGAATGGTCTCAAAACAGGAATGGTTGAGCATGGATAGGATGAAGAGGTCATCTTGGAGGAAGAGGGGATAAATTCTCCCATTCCTGCAAGAATAATGGCTGCTATACATATGGTGGAGATAGAAGCATCACCACATAAGAGGTAGTAATTTACCCAAGGAAAGTCAGAAAAGAAATTATGCAAGTTATTCCAGTCAGCTTTGTTGAGGTGACAGTATTCATGCTTAGAAGGGGCTGCTGAAGGGGGAGATGATGTTAAAATAAATACATTTATGAGTTAGTAATCAGATGAATCAATTGGGGGTGAGATTGTGTATTTACAGCGGGATGGACTAAGCGATCAGGAATATGGGTGGGGTGGGAGATAATTTGCCCTGGATCATTGAGAATGGAGAATGTGAGGGCTTCATTCCCCCAACATCCATACAAGAGGAATTCAACTATTCCCTATGGTAGACGTTGAAATCTCTTAAGTATAGGATCTCAGCTTGTGGGTGAGAGGATGCCACAGTCTCATGGCAGGAGTTTGGATAGTCGAAGAAAGATACAAAATTTATAAAATTAGGAGAGTAGCAGGCAAAACAAAGGAAAAGTGTGGTAATTAGGAGATGGTCATTGAGCCAGATAACATCAAATTAGGAACTAAAGGTCCTTGAGGCATGCAACAGGTGTGCAGATGTTGCATAAGGACAGATACCACCTTTGAACTGGACATGTAAGTGGCGATTACAGTTGGATATGAAAAAGGGTCTAATGAGAACATCATCAGATCAGATATTTAAGTCTCAGAGAGAAGTAAGATGTTAGGAGTTACTAGACAGATGGTGTTCAACAGAAGAGAGGTTACCAAAGAGACCACAAATGTTGGTATAAGAATAAAAAGAGGCAGGTCTATCAGAGAGGGAAAGGTCTTGGAGGAGTCCAGTATTACTACAGTCTGAGCCCTCCCTCTCATTGCCAGTAAAGTAAAAGTAAGGCATAAATCCAGAGAGCTTTGGCTCTCCATGATATCGGGGACTATGGGCCATAGATTTGCTGAACTCTATCATGAATATAACTAAAAACAACTTTGCAGACTGTAGATGTCAAGCAAATTCATGTGAAGAATATAAGTGAGGTTTGAGTAGGTGTGTAGGTGTGTAGAAAATGGCAGGACTAGCCAGGTAGCCCCATTTTGATGAGAAAGAAATTAAGATCAGCAATCCTACATGGAGGATGTAAGATTTATTTGTAGTTAGAACTAAATCTTATATATTCTCATTGTGAGTAGGTTCTTGACTAATTGGATTACACAACTATCAAGCAAATTAAGGTAGAATCCATGCCTGGAGCTATTAGAAAGGAAGTCTCCCCATTTACATACTGGTATGTTAAAATCTCCTGCAATTGAATCTTGTTCCAAGATTCATGAAAAATTCATGCTAACTTATCAGAAAATATTTTACTTGTGACCAAGAAACTAGTCCTGCTGTTATTTTCGTCTATAGTTTAATTTCACAAAAATAAAGATGACATTCTCAATGGCTACAAATTTAAGAAAGTGCAGGACACCACTCCCTACTTTGTTTCATGTATCTCCATTAAACAGAGAGTACCCTGGCATTGGGTATTTGGCGAGAAGCATTTGTGAACAGTATTCTGTTGTTGGAGAAACTTATCATACAGTAGATAGGGAAGGATTGTGCAACATGCTTAGATTTCATTACTCAGAAAGAAAGACCCCCCAGAGTTAATGTACTGCTTTTTTTTAACAGAAGTTGAGTACTGGTTAAAATAACCAGCATAAATAATTTGTGTACAGTATGTTAAAATATGATAAAAGGATTTTAATGGGTACTGTTGGAGTTATAATGTACATAAAATATAACTGAGTTGTAGCTGTAACACTGAGGATTGGAAGAAAGGACTAAAAGTTAGGTTTGTTGCTGAATGCTGGTCATAAGAATAATAGTGGAAGTTGTAAGAAAATTACAATCAGTTGTTAGGAAATGCATGTGTGGGAAAGGACAAATCATCCGTGTTTGCAAATACAAGTTTTGTTGCTGTTTGAAAAATGGAACTTAGTGCTTAAAATATGACTGAATGAACAAAAGGTGACGAGGGAACTAGTATTCTGATATTGTGGAAGTACTCTCAGCAAAGATGGAAAAATGGAAACTAGAAAATCAGAAACATTTTGTAAAGATCATAGACTGCCAAGTTAACTACTGTAGTGAAAAGGAAAAAGGTGAGCTACCAAAAGTAGTGAGGTGTGGTAGAAGGACTTGTGAAATCACATACCTGCACACTAACGTAAAAAGACCAGAAGTATCATAAAAGTTAATATAAAGTACACAATGAGACTATTTTCCAAGGATATTGGAATTCAGGTATCGAGAAGCATTTAACATGATGAAGAGGACTGTACATGGAGTAAAGAATGGATAATATAAACTGTATGAACATGAAGACAAAATTGATCAATAAAAGTACATTTAAGTGAGATAAAAAGGATTAGCTTTCGAAAAATATCAAAGACAGAAAGAAGGAAAGAGAGAGGAAGTTCATATATGTGAGAGTTGTGAAAGAGTCTAGGAGTGTCTGTGTGTGAAAGTTGCGAATTAGTTTAGGAATCTGTGAAATCTGTTGTTTTCATAATGTATAAAAGAGTATTTGACTGAGTCACCTAACTTGTAGCATGAAGATGTCTGTGGCATACAGATTTGATTTTCAAATTATTTCATTATCATTTGCTAATGATGTAAAAACAACTATTTGTACTGCAAGCATTATTAGTGTATTACAATAAAAAGCAAATGTGAGTTACATTCCCAAGTGAGCATTTATATATAGATATTTTGCATGTTATATAAATCTGTGTGATAGTTGTTTTAATAAATCCTATTAAACTGTGGAGAGTTGTATATCTATCCAATTCTTAGAGACTGTTCCTCATTCCAGAATTATATATATACGTCTGGGTAAACCATTGAAAGGTCTGTGGGGCCTGGATGTGGATAGGGAGCTGTGGTTTCAGTGCATTACACATGACAGCTACAGACTGAGAGTGAGTGAATGTGGCCTTTATTTTTTTCTGTCCTGGGGCTACCCCACTGACATAGGGACTGGTGATGCTGTTTCCTGTGGAGCCAGGTGTTGCCGGAAATGGATAAAGGCAAGTGAGTATGAATATGTACATATTTATATATGTATGTGTATGTACATGTGTTGATATGTATATTCATGTGCATATATGTATATGAGTGGATGGGTCTTCCTTCATCTGTTTCCTGGCACTACCTCGCTGGCAACAGAGACAACGATCAAGTATAATAAACAGATTGTGGCCTTTTTGTCTGTTTTCCTGGTGCTATCTCGCTGGAGTGGGGGGTGGCAGTGCTGCTTGCTGTGGGGTGGGGTGGGGATAGAAGTGGGTGGGGGCAGGCAGATGTGAGTGTGTACATGTGTATATATGTATATGTCTGTGTATGTGTATGTATATGTTGACATGTACATGTGTGTGTATGGAGGAAGTGAAGTGTTTTAGATATCTGGGAGTGGATCTGGCAGCGGATGGAACCATGGAAGCGGAAGTGGATCATAGGGTGGGGGAGGGGGCGAAAATCCTGGGAGCCTTGAAGAATGTGTGGAAGTCGAGAATATTATCTCGGAAAGCAAAAATGGGTATGTCTGAAGGAATAGTGGTTCCAACAATGTTGTATGGTTGCAAGGCATGGGCTATGGATAGAGTTGTGCGCAGGAGGATGGATGTGCTGGAAATGAGATGTTTGAGGACAATGTGTGGTGTGAGGTGGTTTGATCAAGTAAGTAACGTAAGGGTAAGAGAGATGTGTGGAAATAAAAAGAGCGTGGTTGAGAGAGCAGAAGAGGGTGTTTTGAAATGGTTTGGGCACATGGAGAGAATGAGTGAGGAAAGATTGACCAAGAGGATATATGTGTCGGAGGTGGAGGGAACGAGGAGAAGTGGGAGACCAAATTGGAGGTGGAAAGATGGAGTGAAAAAGATTTTGCGAGGTAGCGCAAGGAAACAGACGAAAGAAATGGCCCAACCCACCCCCATACACCTGTATATACATACACGTCCACACACGCAAATATACACACCTACACAGCTTTCCATGGTTTACCCCAGACGCTTCACATGCCCTGATTCAATCCACTGACAGCACGTCAACCCCGGTATACCACATCGATCCAATTCACTCTATTCCTTGCCCGCCTTTCACCCACATATTGTCCTTAAACATTTAATTGCCAAAACATCCACCCTCCTCCCCACGACCCAATCTATAGGCCATATAATATTGTTAGAACACCCATTCCTTCAAACATATCTATTTTTGTTCTCTACGATAACATTCTTTCCACACATTCTTCGTTGCTCCCATAACCTTCGTCACCTCCACCACACATGACTCATTTCCGTTTCCATGGTTCTATTCGCTGCCAAGTCCACTCCCACATATCTAAAACACTTCACTTCCTCCAATGTTTCCCTTTTCAAATTTGTATCCCAACTAACTTGTCCCTCAACCCAGCTGAAGATAACCTTGCTTTTATTCATAGTTACTCTCAACTTTCTCCTCTCACACACTCTTCCAAACTTAGTCACCAGCTTCTGCAGTTTCTCACCCAAGTCAGCCATCAGTGCAGTATATTACATATCTCTGGGGATAGGGGAGAAAGAACATCTCCCTTGCGTGTTGCATGAGGCGACTGAAAGGGATGGGAATGTAAGGCAAGAAATCCTCTCCCCCACTGCCAAATCCACTCCCAGATATCTAAAACACTTCACTTCCTCCAGTTTTTCTCCATTCAAACTTACCTCCCAACTGACTTGTCCCTCAGCCCTACTGAACCTAATAACCTTGCTCTTATTCACATTTACTCTCAGCTTTCTTCTTTCACGCACTTTACCAAACTCAGTCACCAGCTTCTGCAGTTTCTCACACGAATCAGCCACCAGCGCTGTATCATCAGCAAACAACAGCTGACTCACTTCCCAAGCTCTCTCATCCACAACAGACTGCATACTTGCCCCTCTTTCCAAAACTCTTGCATTTACCTCGCTAACAACCCCATCCATAAGCAAATTAAACAACCATGGAGACATCACGCACCCCTGCCGGAAACCAACATTCACTAAGAACCAATCACTTTCCTCTCTTCCTACACATACACATGCCTTGCATCCTCGATAAAAACTTTTCACTGCTTCTGACAACTTACCTCCCACACCATATATTCTTAATACCTTCCACAGAGCATCTCTATCAACTCTATCATATGCCTTCTCCAGATCCATAAATGCTACATACAAATCCATTTGCTTTTCTTAGTATTTCTCACATACATTCTTCAAAGCAAACACCTGATCCACACATCCTCTACCACTTCTGAAACCACACTGCTCTTCCCCAATCTGATGCTCTTTACATGCCTTCACCCTCTCAATCAATACCCTTCCCATATAATTTCCTAGGAATACCCAACAAATTTATACCTCTGTAATTTGAGCACTCACTCTTATCCTCTTTGCCTTTGTACAATGGCACTATGCAAGCATTCCGCCATCCTCAGGTACCTCACCATCAGTCATACATACATTAAATATCCTTACCAACCAGCCAACTATATAGTCACCCCCTTTTTTTAATAAATTCCACTGCAATACCATCCAAACCCTCTGCCTTGCTGGCTTTCATCTTCTACAAAGCTTTTACTACCTCTTCTCTGTTTACCAAATCATTTTCCCTAACCCCCTCACTTTGCATACCACCTCAACCAAAACACCCTATATCTGCCACTCTATTATCAAACACATTCAACAAACCTTCAAAACACTCACTCCATCTCACATCACCACTACTTGTTATCACCTCCCCATTAGCCCCCTTCACTGATGTTCCCATTTGTTCTCTTGTCTTACGCACTTTATTTACCTCCTTCCAGAACATCTTTTTATTCTCCCTAAAATCTAATGATACTCTCCCACCCCAACTCTCATTTGCCCTCTTTTTTGCCTCTTGCACCTTTCTCTTCACCTCTTGCCTCTCTCTTTTATACATCTCCCACTCATTTGCATTATTTCCCTGCAAAAATCGTCCAAATGCCTCTCTTTTCTCTTTCAGTAATAATCTTACTTCTTCATCCCACCACTCACTACCCTTTCTAATCTGCCCACCTCCCACACTTCTCATGCCACAAGCATCTTTTGTGCAAGCCATCACTGCTTCCCTAAATACATCCCATTCCTCCCCAACTCCCTTGACATCCTTTGTTCTCACCTTTTTCCATTCTGTAATTAGTCTCTCCTGGTACTTCCTCACACAGGTCTCCTTCCCAAGCTCACTTACTCTCAACACTCTCTTTACCCCCACATTCTCTCTTCTTTTCTGAAAACCTCTAGAAATCTTCAAAAATTATTGCATATCTCTCTTCATGGTGAAGTGAAGGTTCTGCATATATATACCAAGGAAGCATGGAAGAAAAATTACAGTACCCCTTGTCATAAATATCATCATTACTTGAGATTAAAGTAGATCAGTGGAGAAGAGGTGGAGGTGTACCGAGAGTTTGGTGGAAATGAGGGAGTAAAGAATATGGTATGGGCCTGCAAGATGTTGTGCTTGCTCCAACTTGCATGTGGATAAATGCTGCAGCAAACTACACACCCTAAGAACGCCTACTGAGAGCAAATTTAGACAAGAAATAGAATCCTTCAGCATATTTTTAAACAGTACATTCAACCCACCCTCTACTATGTCTAATTATCCACCATGTCAAAAGCATATATAATATAACTGCAAATCACATAAACAGAGCACTCTCAATGATGAATGGCTGTCTAGCACTTGCAGTTAAATAATCCTGCCCTGGATGGTCTTCCGATGCTGTACCTGGAAAGTTTGTCAACCCTGCTCCTGTCTGGTCTTTCAACCATGCCTCTGCTAGGTTTCTCAGCTTTGACTCTACCAAGCCTCTTATTTCTACTCCTGCCTTGCCTCAGTCCTATCTAAGTCAAGTCTCTCATCTCACTCCTTTTACAGCTTCTAATCCACCCTTTGCCAAGCCTCTAAATCATGCCACTTAACATTTCTTCACCTGCCAGGCTCTCAACCCTGTCCCTGCCAGGCCTCTCAACCCTACCCCTGACAGACCTTTCAACCCTGTCCCTTCGAGGCCCTTCAACCCTGACCCCTACAGGCCTATGAACCCTGCCTCTGTCAGGGCTCTGAACTCTCTCCCTTTCAGGCCCCTGATTCATGCAACTGGCAGGCTATTTACTCGGCCCCTACTAGGCCTCTGAACCCTGCCCCTACCACACCTTTCAATTCTGGTCATGCCAGGCCTCGCAACACCTGACCCTGTCAGGTTTCTTAAGCCTGCCTCTGTCATGCCTTTCAATCCTACTCTTGCCAGACCTCTCAAATCTGCACCTTAACAAGCCTCTGAATCCTGACCTTGTCAGGGGTGTTGAACCTTTCCCCTGCCAAGCCTCTGAGCTGCGCCACTGCTAAGCCTCCACACCCTGCCTTTGCCATGCATCTGAACTCTGTCCCCGCCAGGCCCCTGAACCCTGCCCCTGCCAGGCCTCTCAACTTTGCACCTAACTGACTCTCAACCCTGTTCCTTCCAGGTCTCTCATCCTTGCTCCTGCCAAGCCTCTCAACACCGCTTATGCCATGCTTCTCAACCCTACCCTTGCTAAGCCTCTTAACACCTGTCCCTGCCAGGTCTCTCAATCTTGCCCCTGCCAAGCCTCTCATACCTGCCCTTCCCAATCCACTGAGCGCTGCCCTTGAAAATCTTCTGAACCTTGCCCCTGCCAGGCTTCTGAATCATGTCCCTGCCAGGCCTCTAATATCTGCCCCTGACAAGCCTCTGAACCCTGCCCTTGACAAGTCTCTGAACCATGCCCCTGCCAGACCTCTGAACCATGCATCTAACAGGCTTTCAACCCTGCCCCCACCAGGCATCTCAACCCTGTCCTTTCCAGGTCTCCCAACCCTGCACACAACAGGCTTTTAACCTTGCCCCTACCAGACCTCTCAACCCTGTCCTTTTCAGGTCTCCCAACCCTGCTCCTGCCAAGCCTTAACCCTGTTCCTGCCGGGCTTCTTAACACCGGCCACGCCAGGTATCTTTGCCATGCCTCGGTCACTTGTCTCTACCCTGACCTACCAGGTACCCCTACCCTGTCCTTGTCAAGTGTCTTTACCCTACCCCTGCCAGGCCTCTCAACCGCTCCCCTGCCAGGCCTCTACCCTGCCCCTGCCAGGCCTCTCTACCCTGCTCCTGCCAGGCCTCTCAACCTTGCCCCTACCCGTCTTCTCAACTCTGCTCGTGTCAGGACTCTCAACTCTGCCCCATGCCTACAGCTCGTGTCCTCCCACCATCGCATGATGGCCGTGCATGACTGCAACTCTAGTGAGGGCCTTTGTTCCCGCCCTTGTCTCTTTGTTGCCTTATCTTGGGCGTGTGTGGGCGCGGGCGTGTCTCCCTCGTACGGCCCGGCACGTTACGCACTTCCGTTCCTAGCCTCAGAATCAGGCGGTCTATCTCGCCGTGGCTGCTTCATTGACGTCAGTACCATTGACGAATCTATTTACCGGCCTGACACGGATGGTGTGCTATCGGTGGCAGCTGTCGTCACCCGGCAGTTTATCTCCGATTGTCCAAAATACCGCAAGAGTTCGTGAGCTTTGTCACAGCTCCTTCCTTGGTGCTGCGTTCGGGTTCTGATACGCTGGAGAGAATGAGTATGTCAAAGAGCTAAACGTAAAATGGTATAGAGGTACTTTTAAGTTGTCTCGTACGAAATAATGGTGATTATTTCTCGACATATACGGTAAGGCAGAGAACAGCAATGACCCTCTTGTGTATGGACAATAACACTAGCTTCGGTAACTGATGAGTCTTAACGAAGCTAGCCAGTATGTATATCATGGAGTGAACGAGGCATTCCTAGGCTGCTGTGGTTCCCGAGAATGGATGGCTGTGCCTCCCGGGGAAAGAGACGTGTGACAGCCGCGGTGGCTATTCTCCTCTACCATCTTCATTAGGCGGTGTTGATTCGGCGGTGTAAGGGAACGCCACTTGACATACTTGTGACCATATTTTCCTGGGGTTGAAACTAAATTATCGGTCACTTCACGTTCCGGAGAGTCATGTGATTTACCTTCTTGTATTGTATGGGGAAAGGACTATCCTCCTGGGGCCCAATCTTGATCTTTCTTCACAGGACAATTTTTACTACTGCCGTATGCAGTCTATGTTTACGGTCTCATCACTTCTCAAATCATTCTCCACTAATACCGTAGAAGTAATTCTAATTATCTTTCAATACGCTTCATTGTTATGGCCTCTGGCTGCTATACAAGAACCGTTCGCTGTTGACATAAACTGGATTAAAAACTAGAAAGTGGTTCTCATGTCGCCCTTATTATTTTTTTTCTTCCACTGGAGGCAAATATATGGCATCTAAACTCTCGCTGTAAATCAGTTCTTTTGATTTCCGTACCACCTTCCTTGCTTCCGGATTCATTTATTAGTATTTGTGCTTTTCCAAAGTGTAATGACCAGATGTGAAAAGTACGTTCTAGCTCTGGCCTGGAACACAGTGTGATTAGTTTGCTGAGTATTACTGTCTTCTAATCAAATGTGATATGACAGCTGACATGCTGTCTCCCAAAGTTCTCATGAGGTAGAGCTGTGACCACAGGCGAGTTCAAATGTATTCTCCCAAGTCCGTTTCACACGTAGATTCCTGCAGCTTAATTCTCATCGGAGAAAAATCACATCGAGGGCCTTCTATTAGTGCGATCGCATCCTCCCTATTCTACATCAGGTCGGGTTGCATTTCATCAACCATGTAGCCAACTTGGGAGTTTATCCAAGTCCTGTTTGGTGGGGAGTGCTCCGAGGTCGGGGATGTTTATATGGAGGTCGATCAGACCGGCCTCAGTTGCTGATCACCCACCGTCTCACACACACACAAGCCCCTTTTCTCTCCTCTCCGGCCTGTCGACGGAAATGCAGCCGAGTTATGGAATGAATGAAGGAGTCGGTGGGCATGTTAGGAGGTGCCGTCAGACCTGACGAGAAGCAATGCAAAGTATCAACGTTGCTGACAGTGACAGGATCCGAGACCTAAAAGGTATTCAACACCATCTGTACTGCACGTAGAGCCCAAGGCTTTAACGTTAGTTGCTCAAGGCTTTTGAGGATTTATGCCGACCCTTTCGGAATATTGCCTTTGAGAGGTACAGACAGACTCAGTCTACGTGGACAGACACTATGTGAAACTTTTGGAGCGATATGTTACTGCACTTGGCTTGACCCCAAGTGTAATTCTGAGAGCATTTTTTAAAAGGATGGTATTATGCGCGGCACAACTAAGAAAAATGTTCGTGATCATGTCCTCTGGGAAAATACTATTTCATAGGAACGTAGCCTGGAGGTACGTCGGGCCAGTGAACAAGCAAACACGCAACACTGGGAAGCAGGAGAAATATCAGGGGGGAAGTGTACACTCGTTTGTGAGGGGAAAAAAAATAGTCAAGACGTACAGTCAGGTCAACGGAGGACGAAGTCAAGAATCCTCAGTCGGTGTGGAACTGTGGCTGTAGACACTGTGGACGGGATCACGGGATAGCACAGGGATTTTGTCCGGCGCTGGGACGAGCTGTGTACCAGGTGCCAAAGGACGAAACCACCTCCGGATAATGTGCCAAAGTTTTGAGAAGACCAGTTCACATCCGGGGACACATTCTGGGACACAGGGGAGTTAATTAACTGGCAGACACAAATCGTGGAAGACTCAGGAGTGGGAAGTCTTCAGTGTGAGCACGGTGTCAAGTGTTCAACTAAAATCGGAACCAACACGGAGTCAAGTGTTCAACTAAAATCGGTACCAACACGGTGTCAAGTGTTCAACTAAAATCGGAACCGACACTATCTTCGAAAACGGGAACAAAGTGCTTCATTTAATAGGTTTCAGACTGATACTGGAGCAGATTGTAATACTGTAACCCGTTCATTTATGTATGGTAGCAACAGGTGACGACCAGGTGGAGATGGTTCAGCAGTCCAGCATGATCTGGTATGGACACAGGTAGAAAGGTATCCCTTCCAATGGGACGTGTCCTGTTGTCGTGGGGGCCACGGGGGAAGCGATCATGGCCGTGAACATCTCGCGGGTCAACAGTATCATTCGATCTTAGCTTACAGAGGAAGCGAGTCTTTTGGGTCTGTTGGAAATTAAGGGATGATGACGACGTACTGAGCCCGCTGGGAGAAAATGGTGAAGCTAAATAGCCATGCGACACAGGTGTCGTGTTAAGCCGTCACCAAAGATACACTCCACTGCAACAGAACACACACAGGTGTCTGATGGATCAAGTAGCTACACAAGTTGACTATGGCTCACAGAATTTGAGCAGGTGACGCACTAACCTTCAGTACAAAGATGCCCCACGTCGAGTATAGACAGCCATATATATACGTTCGCGACAGTGAGACGAGTTAGATCATATGGAAGAACTGGGAATCATTTCTAAACTTAAAGTACCAATAGACTGGGTGTCATCACTGGACGAGGTGCCAAAGAAAAATGCAAAGCAGTGGGAGGACATCGCTATTCGTTGCCAGTTCATGAGGACATTGGTACAAGAGTATTGGGAGCAGGTGTCCTTTAAGAGTGTAGATGTGAAGCAGGGTTTATGGCACGTACAACTACAAGATCAGAGTTCTTACCTGACTACGTTCACTCTCCCCCTCGGCAGATACAGATGGTCCCGAATGCCATCTGGGATCAGTTCCGCACCTTTAGTCTTCCAACGTCCCAAGCATCAAACTGATAGGTTTACTACGTACGGGTTGAGTGTGAACGAATACAGTGTCCTTTTTTGTTTGCTCTTGGCGCTACCTTGCTGGAGGGGGGAAGGGAATGCTATTTCATGTGTGGCTGAGGGTGGCGACGAGAATGGATGAAGGCAGCTAGTATGGAGGATTTCATTGTTTATGGCTGAGGTAAGACTGAAGAGGAAACTCTTTCAGGACCATGATAGAAAACTACACCAGTCTTTACGTCGACGCGAAGAGAGCGCCACATGTGGCTCTTGGGAGTGGACAAACTTCAGCTCAGAACTCAAGAGAAGTACCTCTTTATTGGTCATGCTGGAACGCAGGAGGGAGTCAAGCCCGCGTTTCAGACACACTTAAGGCCATGGGGGAGACGCCTGATCTGACTGATGCCCTTGGCGCCACCCAGAGTTTCAGAGGAATAAGTAAGTCATCACCTGTCCCAAGGAATTTAGCCTGAGCTGGCAGACAGGACCAAACCTCGGACGGAACTGACGGAAAAATGATGCCATGTTCGTGTGGCAGAAACCTCAACCACACTCAACATATGCCAAGATCCTTCATGCCCGCGATGATGCAACTGACATAGACACCGAGCACTTACTAGTCAGTAACCTAACACTCTCTGTACAGAGACAAACTCGTACAACATTTTGTAACTGGTGGATGTGGCCGGTTTCCTGAGTGCTGCACGAGCCTCATAAGGATAAAAGGAAACCCCTCTAGATTATGAAGTAAGTGGTGTGTGTATATATATATATATATATATATATATATATATATATATATATATATATATATATATATATATATATATATATATATATAAATATATATATATATATATATATATTTTTTTTGCTTTGTCGCTGTCTCCCGCGTTTGCGAGGTAGCGCAAGGAAACAGACGAAAGAAATGGCCCAACCCACCCCCATACACATGTATATACATACGTCCACACACGCAAATATACATACCTACACAGCTTTCCATGGTTTACCCCAGACGCTTCACATGCCTTGATTCAATCCACTGACAGCACGTCAACCCCGGTATACCACATCGATCCAATTCACTCTATTCCTTGCCCTCCTTTCACCCTCCTGCATGTTCAGGCCCCGATCACACAAAATCTTTTTCACTCCATCTTTCCACCTCCAATTTGGTCTCCCTCTTCTCCTCGTTCCCTCCACCTCCGACACATATACCCTCTTGGTCAATCTTTCCTCACTCATTCTCTCCATGTGCCCAAACCATTTCAAAACACCCTCTTCTGCTCTCTCAACCACGCTCTTTTTATTTCCACACATCTCTCTTACCCTTACGTACTTACTCGATCAAACCACCTCACACCACACATTGTCCTCAAACATCTTATTTCCATCACATCCATCCTCCTGCGCACAACTCTATCCATAGCCCACGCCTCGCAACCATACAACATTGTTGGAACCACTATTCCTTCAAACATACCCATTTTTGCTTTCCGAGATAATGTTCTCGACTTCCACACATTCTTCAAGGCTCCCAGAATTTTCGCCCCCTCCCCCACCCTATGATCCACTTCCGCTTCCATGGTTCCATCCGCTGCCAGATCCACTCCCAGATATCTAAAACACTTTACTTCCTCCAGTTTTTCTCCATTCAAACTTACCTCCCAATTGACTTGACCCTCAACCCTACTGTACCTAATAACTTTGCTCTTATTCACATTTACTCTTAACTTTCTTCTTTCACACTTTTTACCAAACTCAGTCACCAGCTTCTGCAGTTTCTCACATGAATCAGCCACCAGCGCTGTATCATCAGCGAACAACAACTGACTCACTTCCCAAGCTCTCTCATCCCCAACAGACTTCATACTTGCCCCTCTTTCCAAAACTCTTGCATTCACCTCCCTAACAACCCCATCCATAAACAAATTAAACAACCATGGAGACATCACACACCCCTGCCGCAAACCTACATTCACCTATATATATATATACTGGAAAGGATCACAATTTTGCGCGTGATCAAGATATTCCTATGAGTCCACGGGGAAAATGAAAGTGCGCTCGGTCTTATCGTGTTTCATTTTCCCCGTGGACTCATAGGAATATATATATATATACATACATATATATATATATATATATATATATATATATATATATATATATATATATATATATATATATATATATATACATTGAAGTGGGTGGATCTAGTGCTTGCTGATAACCGCGAGGAAAAATGAAACACGATAAGACCGAGTGCACTTTCGTGGAATCACATCATCAGGGGAGTTTCCAGAATGAGATAGAATACTTAGGACAGTCAGTACACAAGAAAGGCGGGGGCTAAGACGCCGTTGGTACACAAGTGTGTCCGGTTGGTGGTGTTCGGGGTCTGGCATCATGCCTGTCGTATCAATCTATTATGTGGACAAGACAGAAGACTGTTTACAAATCTTTGCCTACGACAAAGCTATCCAGTTAATACAAACCTTCACTAATAATTATGTTACAATTCGTTGTGTATTCAATAAGGGAAGATTCAATGATATTTCTCTTGGTGAAGGAGTTACAGGTTATAACCGAATTATCAGTATTCTAATCAATACAATGGTTATAAACTTCTAACATGATTGAACAAAGCACTTTGAATCCTGTCCTGATCTTATACAGTATTTACGTTGCTTAAGTCTAACAGAGAGATCCTCACCAGTCTGTCCAAGCATAAGAAGTCGATTTTGATAAGAGACTTGTAAGTTTTGATATGTCATCCTTCTTCACCAAAATTCCACTTGATGACCTACTAGAACATCTGGTGGATGACTTGGATGATCTTGATTTACCTCTTCCAAATTCTGTGTTTCTTGATATTATAAAATGATGTATAAAATGTGTATATCAATTTAATGGAAAATATTATGCTCAGAAGTTTGTTATGGCGATGGGTTACCCTCTTTCACCAGTATTAAGTAAACTGTACATGGAATTAATCTGGTTTACGTATGCAGACAAAGTTCTCTGTGGTAGCCCAACAAGAAGAAAATTTACAAGAATGTTCCCCCCACCAAGTGAGGATATTTCCTCTAGGGCTCAGTTCTCTCTTCTTAACGCTACCTTGCAAAGCGGGAAATGGCGATATATATATATATATATATATATATATATATATATATATATATATATATATATTATCCCTGGGGATAGGGGAGAAAGAATACTTCCCACGTATTCCCTGCGTGTCGTAGAAGGCGACTAAAAGGCGAGGGAGCGGGTGGCTGGAAATCCTCCCCTCTCGTTTTTTTTTTTTTTTAATTTTCCAAAAGAAGGAACAGAGAAGGGGGCCAGGTGAGGATATTCCCTCTAAGGCCCAGATCTCTGTTCATAGCGCTACCTCGCTAATGCGGGAAATGGCGAATAGTACGAAGGAAGGATATATATATATATATATATATATATATATATATATATATATATATATATATATATATATATATAGGTTCGGTAAAACGCTATCAGCAGGCTATGTGCGTCTGTTCGGAAACAACCAAGTATAGACCCCGTTGCTCACCATTGTGAGACAAAGGGTATTCGAGTACTCAGTATTTCGATTAGTTTTTTCCTATTATACAGTCCCATAGCCTAGCGGTTAGCATGCCTGCCTCTTGCACAGGGGTCCCAGGTTCGATCCTGGCTGTTGGAGGTTTGTATGTTCTATGAAGGTGCGCGTTCATATATACTATATATATATATATATATATATATATATATATATATATATATATCCCTGGCGACTAAAAGGGGTGGGAGCGGGGGGCTGGAGATCCTTCCCTCCTGTTTTACTTTTCGAAGGGAAGGATCAGAGAAGGGGACCAAGTGAGGATTTTTCTCTCTAAGGCTCAGTCACCCGCTCTTGACGCTACCTCGCTAAAGCGGGAAACGGAGAATCTGTACGAAAAACTACGTATGTATGTATTCATTCATCAATTCATCGAGAGAGAGAGAGAGAGAGAGAGAGAGAGAGAGAGAGAGAGAGAGAGAGAGAGAGAGAGAGAGAGAGAGAGAGAGAGAGAGAGAGCTGGTTAATCCATTCTAAACTCACTATAGAGGTCCATTTCTCTCCGTTTCATTGTTTACCTACCGTGGGGTCACTGGGGTGGTGTTTACCACAGGGGATGCTGGGCAGACATTACCCGTTGTAGACGCTTGGGCTCATTTGGGAGTCGAGTGAATTTAGTAATTTTTTTTTTTTTTTTTTGTCTACTTCAAGTTCTCACTGTTGCTTTTCACGAATATTTGACAAAGGATGGAAATACACCTCTAGGTACTCGAAATTTTTTTAGAACGTGTCACATAAAAAAGACTCAGATAAAATCCGTACTATAAAAGAGAAAAGACTATACAATAGTGATTTTAGTTAACTTCGTATGATGAGCAATTACAGTCCCGCACGGCGCATTTATTTTTGTTTTATTCATTACTAGCTAACATTTCCAATAAATGGCCTAATAATATAGTGACACTGATCAACACTGTCTTGCCACCTGAGTGAAATCACACAAATATTTCTCTCTCTCTCTCTATCTTGAGGACCCACAACGGAAGTGTCTTTTGACTAGGTTATCATGGCCCTGCACGCAGTCCGCCCATCTTTCCCACCAACCAGCCATGAGATTTTTACGTAACCAGAATGGAGTCCGTATAATCGTTAACACGATTTTTATGATCTTACGACATATAAGACAGTAGCACTCGGAGGTTCCATCGAAGGTGTTCACTAGTCACGAAGGTAAACACTAGCTTCGTCGTCCTGGGTCAGAAGTAGTGTTGTGAGTCGCGTGTTTCCGTTCTCGCGATACGTTTTCTTTTTATTCGTTTTATGTAATAGATGGAACGTGATGCTCATTGTCTGCGTGTCTTCTACACTATAGGTGACTTATCTTGTTCTTCTTCGGAAGGTTAGGTACGTGAGGACGGAATTCTTGGTTGCAGTGTGTGTGTTGTGTGTGTGTGTGTGTGTTACCGGGAGAGTTTTCTACTCGTGTTACCCCGTCTCTTAACCTTGTTTTTTGTTGTACTATGTTTTTACTCCTATATGTGTATACAAACACATACACATACCCCAGTCTAAACAAGGTACCCATTTATCGACCATCCCCAAGGGGAGGATAAACATCTAGGTTGGGTGTGGGCTGTCTGTCGCGCCTAAGATTCGAACCCAGTCAGGTCCGTGCTGACTTATGGACAGAAACGCATATTTGTAATTACCTATTTATACTGTACGCGGAGGGAGTTTTACACTCTTGGGGCCCCATCTCTTGAACATTCTCTACCATCATACACCTACTTAAACCTATGCATGTTATCCACATTAATCACGTCCTCAAATCATGCTATTCTATTCGTCCACCACTCTTGTACTGGTAAAGTACTTCTTTACATCTTTTTCTAACAAGTTTCTTGCTTAACATCATGTTATGTCCTCTGGTTGCTCTATCCCTACATCTCTTGAAGAACTGTTCACTGTCCACGTCATTGATCTGTTTTAAGAACACGAAGGCTGTGATCAAGTCACCCCTCATACTTCTCTCTTCCAAAGTGGGCGAACATAAAGCCTCTAGCCTTTCTTTGTAACTCAGCTCTCATATATCTGGTACCATCTTTGGTGCCTTCCTCTGGACCTTCTCCATTAGCTCTTTGTCCTTTACAAAGTGCAGCGACCAAGCTTGGGAAGAATACTCTAGTTCTGGCCTTATGTAGGATATGAAAAGCTTGCTAACTATTTCCTTATCGAGACACTTTGAAGTCTACTCTGATTTTGCCAGAAGAAAGTTTGTCTTCTTAACTGGCTCCCAAATGTGGGACTCTGCCGACAGGTTAGGGGTTGGTGCTAACTTCCTAATCCTTCCTAGACAGCGAATCCTGCAATTCATTACTGCTGGATAATTTGATACATTGTGGTCCTCTACCACTATGTCCCATCTTCATTAATCTATATTGGCTCGGGTTGAATTTCATCAAATATGTTCTCTTGTTACACTTCCGTCATTGCCAAGGCGTCATCTGCAAACATATTCAGGTAGGAGTCCATACCTCCAAGCAAGTCATTGAAATAGATCAAGAAGAGTAATGGTCGCAGAAGCGAACCCTGTGGCACTCCGCTGGTCACTTTGCCCTACCTGGAGAAGGCTCCTCCACCGATATGCGTCCTTTTTCCCCTTCCTAGGATTTTTTTTAGTAAAAAGTTTCCACCTTATTCCAGCTTGGTGATCCAGCTTTTTAATCAGCCTTCCACGCGGTGTAGCGTCAAATGCATTTTAGAAGTCCAGATACAAACAAAAGGCAATCTACCTAGACTTCCCCTTTGTCAAAGAATGAGCTTACCCTCTCGTAGAAATCTAAAGAGGTTTGTTACATCAGACCCTCTTTCCCTAAAACCGTGTTGTTCTTCTCTTGGATAATTTCTTCTCTGTAGAAAGTCACCCACTTGCTTTCTAATGATCTTTTACAGAACCTTGCAGACCACATTCGCCAGCGAGACCGGCCTGTCTTATAGCTTGGTATGCTGTTTCCCAATTCTAATCCCTTGGCACCCTGCCCCTCTCGAGCGAAATTTTGAATAGTGTTCTAAACACTATATCTAGCGTTATCTAGACACATCTTCAGCACATGTAGCGGAATTTAATCAAGACCATGAACCTTGTATTGGTCAAGACCTTCAAGTGTTTTTTTAATGTCTGTTCTTGATATTGTTTTCTAAAACCTCCCCATTCCAACTCACAAGTGTTGGGGCTGTAGAGTCTTTCACTGTGAAAACGCCTTTGAACTTAGCTATTCATTTCCTCACA
The DNA here is from genome assembly GCF_036320965.1 of Panulirus ornatus. Lineage (NCBI taxonomy): Eukaryota > Metazoa > Arthropoda > Malacostraca > Decapoda > Palinuridae > Panulirus > Panulirus ornatus. The sequence goes on along the minus strand of NC_092226.1, from coordinate 12,851,034 downwards.
TATCCTCAACAATTCTAGCCTCTGAATCCTTTAGGCTGCTCAGCTGCTCTTTAACCGACAACCAAATCCTGATGAATTCACTGAAAAGTTCCGGATGCCTTTCTTATCGTGGTACACTCGTCCCTTGCTGTCTTGTACTTGTAAATGCTGGCTGGCTGGAGTGCCGTCCATCTCTTCATCATTACACATCTCGAAGCTCATTTACATTTTGACACCTTTCATTAACCCATTGTTTTCCTCTTCCTTGCCATTCCCTCTGTTTCTGAGGCTTGAGGTACCTATGCTCCCCAGTCCTTCATCGCCATCTTCACAGAGCCTCTCACCATAAAACCCTGGTTCCTGGATACCAAACTCAATTTTCCAGTTTACGTCACCACAGATATTGTTGAGGTTTGTGTAATTTCCACAGTTATTCTTCCTCTTCGGGTCTTGTCTCATCTCTTTTCTTTAACATCCTTATTTACTTTATAGTTAAACTTGGTCACTCAATTATCTTTTTCCCAGTGGTGTACCATAAATAATATTCTCAAGTATCCATGCTAATATGTGTGAAGATAAAAATCGAACAATGACAGCGTATCACCAACATGTTGGTAGAGGAAATCTTTTTTAAATACACTCCAAAATGCTATCTCCCAAAACTCGCTCTCCGCATGAGAATCCAAGTTTCCACAGCCTATCACTACACGACTGAGATCCGCCATTATCAGTACTTTGCCATCTCTGTGAAGTGACTTTCTCAGCGCTTCATGTACCATCGCGATTGATCTCTCGTTGTCATCACTGTACAGTTGTTCTAGATCATCGAAATTCTGTGGAGGATTACACAATACCAACACCACTCACTACATCTCCCCTACAGTCACTTCTAACGTTACGAACCGTCTGAGTGGTGTCCACCTTCCATCGCTTCTTGACCATCAAGGCTGAGTATCAACAACAGGGTTAATTCTCCCAGTCCTTCACCATATTTTACCCCCTGCTCACTATCACGTGCTCACTCTGGGTAGAACAGGTGAGGTCTTATCTCAGTAGTAAACTGTGGTTCAACCACTCCAACAACATGAGGTGCATTTTTCTCTCACACGGTCCTTGAATTCCAGCTCTATGCCATTAACCACAAACCCATTGATAAGTGCTTACGTTACTTTCAGTCTGATATTACCATGTCGTATTACTCCTGGCCTCTCTGCGGGGCTGGCTCTGTGTGTGTGTGTGTGTGTGTGTGTGTGTGTGTGTGTGTTGGGGTACAGTATTATCAACGTTGCCAGGTACAGGTTCGTCAGGTCCAGGGTAGGGGACGTGCAGACCCTCACGCTGCTGGGGAACAATACAGGGAGGCGTCGGCCGACCCCTGATAACCTCTCTTTACACGCTCCACCACACTGCGCCACATCTCACCTTCCATTACCACCTCTTGTATGTCTCCACTCAACGTACGATAACACCTCACACTCCGAATACCGAGGTTAACCCTCGAGAACTGCATGATACTACGGAAAAGCAACAGCTGGAAATACAGCAGGAGGAAAATATGGTCGTGTGTCGTGTATTCGGGGGATAAGCGACGCCCCTCCGCAGAGATTATCAGAGGCTGGGCCACTGGGCCACTTGGGATGTCTGTGTGTTTCCCCAGTAGCAACTGCGGTACTTCCCGGGATGCACATCTGATCCCAGCCATATAAACAATGATGCCCACCTGGTAGCCTCCAAGTCGCTGTACTAACCCGCCCTGGTCCAGTCCTCTCGTGGTGTCCCACACGGAAGCACTCACACTCTCCAGCATTACCAGAGAGCTCGCCCTGAGGAGTAAATATCCCCCGATACAACACAACGATGTTTGTTAGGCTCTTTGTGTGTCTGGTAGTCATCCTCCAGGCTGTCATACTCAGCGTGGTGGACTGCACAGCCCTCCCGGCTTCCAGCCACCGCAATCGTCATGTTGACCAGTTGACCGAACGTAACCGTGCAGCCCAGGGACAAGACAGAGTCGAGCTGTTGGCCTCACCATCCCTTGGTGGTCACGTCGACGTCCGGCAGCTAAGATTGCCTGGAGAGACGTCCACAGATCAGCTGGCGTCCGGCAGCCACCGACGCCGTGTGGGTCACCCTGAGGACAAGAATGAAGCTGTGCCCATCTGTACCTTATGTCCTCTACCCCAGGAGATATATCCTTGCAAGGTAAGTGGTCTGTGTGTGTGTGTGGACGGCCTGCTACATCTCAAGACGGTAACCATTTACTTTCACTTTTCCATTTTGTTTGTATTCTAATCGACTTCTCGAGGAATCAAATGTTATATTACAATCATGTTGTAAAGATATTTTGCAATCATCTGTTATAAAGATGTGCGTATCTAGGATTTGGTCGGGGGGAAGGGTAGGGGAAGGCTTATGAACTCGCCAAGAAAACCATAAACTGCTCCAAACGGGATTGGTAAGAATACAGTGTATCTATAAGAAATAATAGCTTTTTTTTTTTTTTAATAATTTTGATGTTAAATTAAATCCCTACTATTGGACATATATTCATACAATCAGATACGACTTTTACATAGATGTAATTTTATCATGGAACCGGTAACTAGTTTTGACTTAGAATAAAATCATGATATAACGTAAAACATTTGACAGCAATAATCAAGGAACTTTTGTTCGATGAAACGAATTAAACTTTATATATCTGACTCATAACGATATATGTGAGAATCTCGATTATAATTATCACAACTTTTCGTCTACATGGAAAGGAGAATATTCCAAATATTCAAACAAAAACAAAGACACAAAGTGGAGATGGTTTTAACACACGGGGGGGGAAATGGACTAAAAATTTCTAACTAATCAACCTAGCGTAACCCCCGATGTGGCTGGATCGTAACTCAGTGTAATCCCCAAAAGACTGCCGCAACCATCACTGGTAAGAACAACAAAAGAAAAATAAATCCTTTCCTAACATATTTTGGTGGATATTTACTGGCGGCGGCCAACGCTTCCACAGGTTCTTGCCTCGAATGGTTTACTACTAACTTTGGGTGACGCTCAAAACATCCAGCAACACTCATGATCAGCGAGTGTTGAACACAAGACTGTATGGTGGCAGCCTGGACACACCAAATCAGCCATCTTCCCGCGAAGTTTGAGATTCTGGAAGGCCTCACATGTGGCCACGTATGAACGAACAGGAAAGCTTGACTATCAAGAATCTTTCCATCATGTTTGTGTGCTCTAAAAGTCTTGGGGAAGTAAGAATAATAATAAAAAACTATGAATATTTAGGTCATTAACGAGCACATCAGCGGAAATAGACGTTTAAGTTTTACGCATTACTGTTGTCTAAAAGTAATGAAGATAATTAATTCTTTCTAGATAAATGATAAAAGCTAATGATCAAGAGAACTTGGTGCAGTGTGAGATACTACGATACGTTTCAGATGTAGACTCGCCTGTTTCAATAATCGTCTCAGAAATTTGTTAAAACGAAGACAGACATAGACATAGTAAGAACACTGCAAGTATGACTACAGCTGCACAGACAATTTTTATACCAAAATCTAGAAATTCAAGTTTGTGACCTTTGGCGTATTTGGGAAAATTTCGAATATTGCAACAATTTATCTTTTAGGTAAGTCAAATCAGTCCAGAAATAGAGTGATACGCGAGAAATGAATGATTACCCCGACATTTATTTAACCAGTACGAGCAGGCAGGCAGCCTGGCACTGGCACACCTGCACCATCGACTCGACCTCTATGAACTATTCGACCACTTTACCAGCAAGCAAGCAAGCGGTGATAGGCCACAGCTGCCACAGGCGGTAATCATGAGCGAGTACAAATGCATAGCTATATCGTACATTCAGATATACAGGAAAAAAAGAACTATAACAATACAAGGATGTTTACGCAAGGTAAAACAAAACTGTCTTTTTTCAACAAGGTATAGGAAATAAGGGTCAATAAAAGGCCTTTTTTTTTTTTTGGCCACAATACCGATATTCGATTCTTTTAAAATCGTCCACCCGTCTCCCGAAGGCTCGTACTCTCCAACTTTTGTCCTTCTCGTTAATAGTGAGCGAAATGAATCAAATCAAAGTCTGTCACCTGTTTAAACTTATCGACCGTGCATCATAGATTGTCTATTGTTATCCAGTCGCATATATGAAATTGCTCGGCGCATGTGGCTAGAAAAATCAGGGTTGTTCACAATCCTAAGCCATTCCCGAGAGCAAGCGCTGAAAAGCCAGAGAATACGGAACTTAAAACGTAAATCTTGAACCACTTCATAACGGGTTGGGGTTGGAGGCTTTCACTGACAGCAGTATTCTAATTACTATGTTGAGCCTAACTATAATACTCAGCACTGAAATTCTCTACATCTATTTCTACTGTCATGTAACATTTTCATCGAGGTTGTTGTTGTATGGCTGAGTGTGATCAAGATTTTCCTACGTGAATATGTAAGTTTACGATGTTAGGAATTGTTTGGTGACGGTAGAATATTCCGCACGGCAAGGCACAATATCCACCGCCCATGGCCGCCCACAGAAAGATGTGCAAGGGAAAGGTTTGGCGTTGTTGGGTACAAGTATGTAAGAGACACCCCCCTCTTACTGAGTCAACAGAATAAAAGAATATGTGTTACGTGGCCTTCACCGCACACGCAAACTCACTGTTTTAATTCAAAATTACCAGAAATATTGAATTTCATTCTATTCAACCATGAAAAACGTCACTAGGGCAATATTTTGCCACACGTGAGGCGTCAGGAGGGTGCAAATACCCACCTCTTTTGACCCCCTCCTGCAGTCGGCCGTGCTATTATAGATCTCCTGGTCTTATCACGTTGATGGCGCCCCCCTCATTTTCTGCAACTATCGTCGTGCCTCTACCTTTCGATGTCGTTTGTACTTAAGAAAATACAGGAAATATTACGATTCATAAAAAAAAGCCTTAAATCTTTTATATTTTATTTATAAATGTACTTTTCACATTTAATGCTCTCCGAACATTTTTCGAGATAAACATTCGGTAAAACTTTGTTCCCCCCACCCAGCCAACCCCCCCGAAACGGATGCGTGTTATCATGTGTCGATATGTTATCTGGTCGTACCATAGGTCAAGTCTACTGTGTGTGTTCTTATCAGTTGTGTGGACTGAAATAATGGTTATTGTTGTTTATAGCCGCCGCGATAACTGATTTACGAATACAGACGAGAATCGTGTAAATACATTCGGTTGATAAGTTAATTTTTGGGATTTTACGACGGGTGCATGACGGGATCTCATGGTGATTGACGCCGTCACCATCTCTGTCCCAGCACCAACCCTCACCATGCAGGTGTGTCCCAGGGCACTGTCCCAGCACCAACCCTCACCATGTAGGTGTGTCCCAGGACACTGTCCCGGCACCAACCCTCACCATGTAGGTGTGTCCCAGGACACTGTCCCAGCACCAACCCTGACCATGCAGGTGTGTCCCAGGACACTGTCCCAGCACCAACCCTCACCATGTAGGTGTGTCCCAGGACACTGTCCCAGCACCAACCCTCACCATGCAGGTGTGTCCCAGGACACTGTCCCAGCACCAACCCTCACCATGCAGGTGTGTCCCAGGGCACTGTCCCGGCACCAACCCTCACCATGTAGGTGTGTCCCAGGACACTATCCCAGCATTAACCCTCATCACATCCCAATGAAATCGATCCCTCACACGCCAACGAGCCTAATCAGCCGCGGGCTCAGTCAACTCACAGCCATGGAAGGAGAAGCCTTCTTTCTGCCACTAGCCGACGAACTGTGCTCGGAAGCAGTCATGATCGGCCTCAGAGTTGAGCGTAAGATCAGTCGGCACAACTGGTAAAGAAAAAAAAAAAAAAACGCACGACAGTGACAGGAAGGAAGCCTAGGTGCAAATAATCACATTCCTCCCCCATTACTGCTGTGATGTCCTCCTGGCGCAGTAGACGGGACCAGCGCGAGGGAGGAAGGCTGCGAGGGAGGAAGGGCGCGAGGGAGGAAGGGCGCGAGGGAGGAAGGGCGCGAGGGAGGAAGGGCGCGAGGGAGGAAGGGTGCGAGGGAGGAAGGGTGCGAGGGAGGAAGGGCGCGAGGGAGGAAGGGCGCGAGGGAGGAAGGGCGCGAGGGAGGAAGGGTGGGCGAGAGCCAAGCTTTACCCTGCGGTGTAACCAAAACCCCCAGCTGTCTGAGGCTCCTGGATGCCTGAAGGGGAGACCCCTGCGTCAGGAGCAGCACCCCAGTGACTACCTGCAGTGTCTTGTGCCTGCAAAAACAACCGTGTTACTCTATACAAACCATTCGTATGTCTACCCAAGTGCGACATTCCCTTACGCATATGCAAACTCCTGAATACTAAACACCCAAGGAAACACAAACACGTACAGAAAAGACCCTAAAGACACAGTGCCATGAGCAATACATGTGCCACGTCCCAGCCAACACTCCCTCCTTCAGTCATATATCAGTCATGCGAAATTTCCAACCCGCGAAATAAAGTGACTGGAACAAAGGCAGTGCACGCGGGCTGCACTTGAGGGGTGAAGTGTGGTGGCTAAGTAAGTCACATATTTGGTGAGGTAATCGACAGCTCACCGGGTTCATAGGAGATTCCATGTACAGATCGTGTCGAATTTTGTGTGATGGATTTTTCTGGCCATCACAGAGTCTCACGTTGACATTTTGGGCCACTATGACCCGGGGAAGGCTTTACAATGGAAAGCTATACAACTCTGTTTGCCGAAAGAACAAAACACTGGCCTCTAACTTCTCTTGTATCATCTTTTTTTTTATAACCTAGTCCGCGTTCTATCCTCTTTGCTTCCAGGTTGCCTGATCTTAGTCTTAAAAACAACATTGAATGAAAGTTTTATTTCATGCATTCTCAAGTGACTTTTAAAACAAAAAAAGAAATAAAGAGAGAACATATGATGCAACCAACGATCCTGGTCTTAGACTTATCATGATCTTATCTCCGTAAAATATCTTCCACTAGTAATTGCAAGTCAGCGATTTGTCATCAATCGACTGGTTGGTGCTAAACACACTTGTCTGTCACACCATGTAGTCATAAATACGACGCAACAGAAGTACACACATGTGCATGGAAATACACACTGTAAATACCATAGGTACGTGTGGCATTAGTAATGACAGTGAATGTGTTCACAAGCCAATAATAATACAGGTTAAGTCCTCATTCAGCAGCATGGAACGAGAATGTAATGGGTTCACAAGCCAGTACCAATACAGGTGTTAAGTCCTCATTCAGCATGGAACGAGAATGTGCTGGTGGTCATTTATTCAAAGCATGAAGCCACTTCCCACCTATTCATCATGATGAACACCTGACATCATGTTAGAGCGACGGGCCACTTATTTCGAAGAGGTTAGAAATTTCGCCTGACGCCGTCTCGATCCCAGGCGGATCCTTTTCCTTCTAATTCTCCTCACGCTTTCACTGACTCCCTCATACTTCCCTTGTATTAACCCACTTCTGCCCTTATACCCACGTGTGACTCTCCTTGTCAAAAATGTGATCTCACTTTTCTACGTTAAGACCAGGCGGAAGCAACAGCAGTTAGCCATTCCAACACCTGGTGGTTCCAGCCTTTAGTCATCTTCCACACATCGCTTGTTCTGTTTAGTCAGCTTCCACACATGGCTTGTTCTGTTTAGTCATCTTCCACACATTGCTTGTTCTGTTTAGTCATCTTCCACACATTGCTTGTTCTGTTTAGTCATCTTCCACACATCGCTTGTTCTGTTTAGTCATCTTCCACACATGGCTTGTTCTGTTTAGTCATCTTCCACACATTGCTTGTTCTGTTTAGTCATCTTCCACACATTGCTTGTTCTGTTTAGTCATCTTCCACACATTGCTTGTTCTGTTTAGTCATCTTCCACACATGGCTTGTTCTGTTTAGTCATCTTCCACACATTGCTTGTTCTGTTCAGTCATCTTCCACACATTGCTTGTTCTGTTTAGTCATCTTCCACACATTGCTTGTTCTGTTTAGTCATCTTCCACACATGGCTTGTTCTGTTTAGTCATCTTCCACACATTGCTTGTTCTGTTTAGTCATCTTCCACACATTGCTTGCTCTGTTTAGTCATCTTCCACACATTGCTTGTTCTTTTTAGTCATCTTCCACACATTGCTTGTTCTGTTTAGTCATCTTCCACACATGGCTTGTTCTGTTTAGTCATCTTCCACACATTGCTTGTTCTGTTTAGTCATCTTCCACACATTGCTTGTTCTGTTTAGTCATCTTCCACACATCGCTTGTTCTATTTAGTCATCTTCCACACATTGCTTGTTCTGTTTAGTCATCTTCCACACATTGCTTGTTCTGTTTAGTCATCTTCCACACATTGCTTGTTCTGTTTAGTCATCTTCCACACATGGTTGTTCTGTTTAGTCATCTTCCACACATTGCTTGTTCTGTTTAGTCATCTTCCGCACATTGCTTGTTCTGTTTAGTCATCTTCCACACATCGGTTGTTCTGTTTAGTCATCTTCCACACATTGCTTGCTCTGTTTAGTCATCTTCCACACATTGCTTGTTCTGTTTAGTCATCTTCCACACATTGCTTGTTCTGTTTAGTCATCTTCCACACATCGCTTGTTCTGTTTAGTCATCTTCCACACATTGCTTGTTCTGTGTTAAAAACAAAACAAAATATATGGTGCTTCTGTAATGAGTCTTCGTCCTGAAATTATGGCATTAAAAAAAAAAAAAAAGGGTTTTGAACTGCCTCTGGGTCCCCTGTTTTGAGGGACACAGGCACCAGAGACCACACAGAAACGACCATGTCTTCTCCGGCCTCGCAACAGGCCTGTCAACGCGCACGGCGTGATGACTGTGGAAGGCCATTGACGTCAAGTGATAAAACGATGAGAAATCAAGGCGAGGCGAGGCCAGCCGCTCAATAACAGTTGTCCTGGGCTCCACGGCGGACAATGTTACCCCTTAAATGGTCACCCTTCGGAGATACAGGGCACAACACTGTTATCGGCATGCAGTCACATGATGATAACGATCAACGCTGACTGATAGAAAAGCCGCAAGAGAAAAAAAAAAAAATGAGTGGGCTACAACTATCATTGTAATTATGAACTATCATAACGGACCTGCTGGTATAAACAGGAGGATATCGTTCAATATGTACGAGAACGGTACCCCGGGGTCGAGCGCATAGACTCCGAATCCTGGTAGCAGTAGTCTGTTCCCAGCATGCCCAACTGTTCATCCTCCACTAGAGGTTAGCAGATAAATAGGGTACCTAGTTGGGATATATCCTTTTTCTTTTTTTTTTCATACTAGATCGCCGTTTCCCGAGGTAGTGCCAGGAACAGATGAAGAACGGACGTATTCACTCTCATTCTCTAGCCGACATGTGTAATGGACCCAAACCACAGATCTTTCCATGGTTCGTCCCAGGCGCTTTACTTGCCATTATTCAATGCACAGACAGAAGTCGACCCTAATATATCAAGTCGTTCCATTTCGCTCTATTCCGTGCATGCCTTTCACCCTCCTGCTTGTTCAGGCTCCAATCGCTCAAACTCATTTTCATTTCCTCAGACATACTACCGACCTCTTCCCTCGTATCATCTTGTTTATATCCACACACGCCAGCCTGAGCCCTCGAGGAGGATGAGCACTTCCTTACCCTAGGAGTTTTATATATATATATATATATATATATATATATATATATATATATATATGAACATAGTGCATTGGAACGCGCACCTTCATAGAACATACAAACCTCCAACAGGCAGGATCGTGGCTGTTGGAGGTTTGTATGATATATATATATATATATATATATATATATATATATATAGAGAGAGAGAGAGAGAGAGAGAGAGAGAGAGAGAGAGAGAGAGCGTTAATGAAAATTAAATGGCTTTGTTTAGGGCATTCCCTTGCCCGTGCCAACATAAAAAAAAAAAGATGGAATGTTCAACTGAAGGCCAGAGGTTAGGCAATAATTGTTACGTGGCAGCTCGTAAGTACGACACTGATCGCCTGGTACATGGGTTTCTGTTAGTGTGAGAATGACTGGCTTGTACATGGGAATGAGTGAGTGACGCGTGGCTGGTACGTGAGAAAGTGTAAGCGCGGCGCTAACTGATTAGCAGCAGTGTTGGCGGTCCTCGCTGCTGGGGGAAACACACCGTACCCAACTTTACCGACTGAAACATACACAGTTGTACGGTTAAGAATCGTGCATTCATTCTAAAGCGTACTGGAACGGTTCTTATTCACGTGTTTATAAACCATAAGGACTTCCTCCCTGTGTTGATGTGGTTAAATTTACTGGAGAACACACGCAGAGTTCATCACAGAGGGATGCTCGCCTTAGGTCTCCTCTGGTATTTCCCCGATATATTTTTTCCAGTATGGAAAGCCCTGATAAGGGATAAGTTTCGGATTCATCACTCACACTCAGGCTAAGACACACCTCACCCCGGCAACGACCACATCCATAGCTGTAGGCCTCAACCCAGCAACCACGGCTGTGGGTGCAGGCCTCACCCCGGCAACCACACCCATAGCTGCAGGCCTCACCCCAGCAACCACGCTGTGGGTGCAGGCCTCATCCCGACAACCACACCCATAGCTGCAGGCCTCACCCCAGCAACCACGCTGTGGGTGCAGGCCTCACCCCAGCAACCACACCCATAGCTGCAGGCCTCACCCCAGCAACCACACCCATGCCTGTGGGTGCAGGCCTCACCCCGGCAACCACACCCATAGCTGCAGGCCTCACCCCAGCAACCACGCTGTGGGTGCAGGCCTCACCCCAGCAACCACACCCATAGCTGCAGGCCTCACCCCAGCAACCACACCCATGCCTGTGGGTGCATGCCTCACCCCGGCAACCACACCCATAGCTGCAGGCCTCACCCCAGCAACCACGCTGTGGATGCAGGCCTCACCCCAGCAACCACACCCATAGCTGCAGGCCTCACCCCAGCAACCACGCTGTGGGTGCAGGCCTCACCCCGGCAACCACACCCATAGCTGCAGGCCTCACCCCAGCAACCACACCCATGCCTGTGGGTGCAGGCCTCACCCCGGCAACCACACCCATAGCTGTAGGCCTCAACCCAAGCAACCACGCTGTGGGTGCAGGCCTCACCCCGGCAACCACACCCATAGCTGCAGGCCTCACCCCAGCAACCACATCCACGGCTGTAGGCCTCAACCCAAGCAACCACATCCACGGCTGTAGGCCTCACCCTAGAAACCACACCACAGGTTTGGATGTGGGCCTCACCGTGACAGCCACACTCACCATCACTTCTTTATCTTATAACGACAGTTAGTGTTCATCCCTGCAATCCAATCACAGTGTTCTTGTCGGCCAAGTCTTGTCTAGCAACTTGTTTATAGTTGCGAGCAATTTTCCATAAAAAAAGGTGGGCAGACACTGGGTCCTGGAGGCATTAAACTTAACTAGGTTCCGTCTACCCGTCTGAGATATCCTACCTGAGTTTATACTGGAGTTGTGTCGAGACGAGATGCAGTGAGAGAGAGACAGGATGGAGTAGATTTGAAGGATGTGGAGGAATGTAGTGTCAAGTCGTTATCATAGAGTGCAAGTAGTTATGTAAATAAAGGAAATCGTTGATCAAAAGGAAAAAAAAATAATGTGTAGGAGACGGGACAGAACCTTGAGGAACACCGACGTTGATAGGGAAAAAGGGGATGTGAAATTTTTGACATCAAATAACGCAAAGGCGCATCCGCAACAGAATTAACCTGCGTTGTGTTTACAATGATGCTTGTCATTTGTTTCATCTTCAGCAGACCACAGCTGTGGCTGGCACAGCCAGAGGAGGCCAGTACTCACATTTTTGGACGGTTCTTCCATTCCGGAAGAGCAAATCAGTTCGATTAGGAACTCAAAATCAAAGACAACTTCACTTTGAGTCGTTGTATGAGCAACATATGCTTCAACCACGGCCATCTGGTGTGGAAGGAACATAGGGTAAGAGAAAGAATGAAGAAATTAACCAGAGTTCTTCAGGTGTGTGAACCTGCCTCGTAAGGGGAAAAGGTTGTACGAGAGTGTAGGATGAGAGGAGGAAAAGGAGTTCTATACTCTGCTGTTCGATGGAAAAAGGAGGCGTCATAACGGCCAATCCTCGTGTGAATGATCACACAGATGCTTCAGGAGGCAGGAGCCTGACGCCAGTTAAGAGTCTTGGTGGTAGGGGACAAGGGGAACCAGCTCACGAGGACAGGGGCCACAAAAATAACTGTAGAACTGGGCAGAAAGGAATGGTTTGAGCGAGGCGATGCCTAGGCGTTTTCTTTCCATGAAAAAATAAATGAAATGTATTGAACGATATACGAGTTTCAGAAAAAAATTTCAAGTAACAGGCTGGTCATCCTAAACTACACTTTCAGCTTAATTTTTAATGTATTTTCTTTTTCGGGTTATTTATAGTCGAAGTTAATTTTGTGAAAATTCGGGGGTACGAAATGTTCAACATGAGATATTATAAACATTGGTTTATAGAAATAAGATGATTATTTACTAAAACCAGTGGTTTATTTTTTTTGTCATAATGTCTGTGCTTCATTTACGTCATAGAAAAATCAAAATCCCACGATAGTCGATAAAACCAAAAGTCGGGAAGTCCCGTCCAGTGAGAAAGGAGAAATCGTCAACAGATGTACTGGTGGTGGTGGGAACACTGTCGCTGTCTTGTTCTCACATGATGGTGAGGTAAAGGTTGTGTGACCTGCATGAGGAACATACACATAAACAAACACACACACACACACACGATGAAGAGGGTTTTATCAGCCATACACATTTTCCTGTTTCTCACTAAAACATACAACATAACTAGGCTTCTGTACCGTCCGAAACGCATGCATGGTCCTAGGCTTCTGAAACGGCCGAAACACATGTATATCCTAGGCTTCTGAAACGGCCGAAACACATGTATATCCTAGGCTTCTGAAAACGGCCCGAACACATGTTATCCTAGGCTTTCAGAAACCGGCCGAAACACATGTATATCCTAGGCTTCTGAAACGGCCGAAACACATGTATATCCTAGGCTTCTGAAACGGCCGAAACACATGTATATCCTAGGCTTCTGAAACGGCCGAAACACATGTATACCTAGGCTTCTGAAACGGCCGAAACACATATATGTGAGCATCTGGCTGGTTTGAGCTAGTTCTTGCATGGTGAGTGATATGAGACAGAGAACCTCCCGTTCTGACACTGGTCACAACGGGGGTACTCTGCAACCGCTAAAAAAAAATATCCACCCAACACAAGCTGTGGCCTCGTCTGTGATCCCCTGCGGGTAGAACCACGGCAGTGGAGCGTTATCTACACAGTCGGTTGGTGTGTAAACCTGGCCACTCAGTCTTCCTGTGCTCTGTAGGCTGTGCATTCATATCGCCAAGGCACCAGCGTTCAGGTGTCTTTTGTTGACGGTTGGTGTGTTGTTGTACGTATGCGTCACCGATGGGTAAATGGCTCGATACGTCTGCTATGGGAATGATGTGTGTGTTGTAGTTGTCCATGTTAGGTTGACCAGTGGTATCTCGTAGCCGATTTAATGTATCCTGGAATGTGTGGTTTAGTGTGTCCCTCATACATATTTCCTGTGTCCTGATACATAATTGCTGTCTTGATACGGTTCTCTGGTGTCCTGGTACATGTCTAGCCATGAAGCATGCTTAGCGTTCAAAGGCGGTATGTAAGTGCTTATTCCAGCACAATTCCGGTTGAAAGGCGGTATGTTAGTGCTTATTCCAGCACAATTCCGGTTGAAAGGCGGTATGTTAGTGCTTATTCCAGCACAATTCCGGTTCAAAGGTGGTGTGTAAGTGCTTATTCAATACACCTGTTGCAAGCCTCGAAGACCTTGAGTCCCCAGACTTTGACGTTACCTGGCTCAGGGTATTATCTCCTTACTACCACATTTTTCCCTTCTTTCGCCCATTGCTCTCCTAACTCTACAAATTCTATATCATTCTTCGACTATCTAAACTCCTGCCATGAGACTGTGGCATCCTCACACCTGCAAGCGGAGATCCTCTACCGATGGGATTTCAATGTTCACCATAGGGAATGGTTGAATTTCTCCCATAAGGATGGTGGGAAGGATTGAAGCCCCTCACGTTCTCCATTCTCAATGATCCTTGAGCAAATTATCTCCCACCCTACCCATATACCTGACAGATGTGACCACTCTCCTGATATTCTGGACCTGTTTTTTCACATCTAGTCTATCCCACTGTAAATACATCCATACCCCTGTTGCCTCATCCGACCACATTCTCATAAATGTGTTTATTCTAACGGCATCTCCCCTTCCAACAGCCCCTTCAAAACGTAAATATTGGCACCTTAACAGTGCTGACTGGTATAACTTACGTAAATTGTTTTCTGACTTTCCTTAGAAAAATTTAATTTCTTATGAGATGCTTCTGTCTCTACGAAACTGAGTCCTGTTTAGGCGTCGAAATTTCTTTTCTTCTGAACAGTTGTTCCGTTTATACAAAGGATCTATTCGTCCTTGTATGGAGTATTGCTCTCACATCTGGGGTGATTCTAGCTTTGGATCTTTACTTGAAAGAGTTGAGTCAAAAGTGTCCGCCTTATAACCTCTCCCAAGCTAACTTCAAAACTTGACCCGCTTGACCAAAGTCGAAATGTAGGTTCACTTTCTCTCTTCCACAGTTTATACTAAGGATTTTGTGCACGAGAGCTGGCTGCTTGTGTGCCCCCACCACAAGCTAGACCACAAAATACTCGGCAAGCCGCTGCAGCACATGATTACTGTTTGGCCGTCGGCAACTCAAGGGTGGGCCGTTTTGATAACTGTTTCTTTCCCTACACCTCGAAACTTTGGAAAACTCTACCGTGTCATGTCTTTCCAGATGACCTGGCGCATTTTATAAAATTGGCTTTTCAATGCCTTCAAAATTCATAAATAATTTTTCTTGTCTCTTCCTTTTCACTTTCATTGATCTCTCTGAATTTCAATTAAGGCCCGGCCTTGTTGTGGACTCTTGTCCGTGACTAGGAATATATATATATATATATATATATATATATATATATATATATATATATATATATATATATATATGTATATATACATATTATCCCTGGGGATAGGGGAGAAAGAATACTTCCCACGTATTCCCTGCGTGTCGTAGAAGGCGACTAAAAGGAGAGGGAGCGGGGGGCTGGAAATCCTCCCCTCTCAATTTTTTTTAATTTTCCAAAAGAAGGAATAGAGAAGGGGGCCAGGTGAGGATATTCCCTTAATGGCCCAGTCCTCTGATCTTAACGCTACCTCGCTAACGCGGGAAATGGCGAATAGTTTAATATATATATATATATATATATATATATATATATATATATATATATATATATATATATATATATATATATCCAATTCTTACATATAATTCCGAAAAACAATATACACTTTTTCTAAGAGTATTAGTGTATCAAATTTCTTTTGACCAATCGCAAGGGCCATAATACATTTACAAGCGTGAGAAACGTACGCTCTAAGAATCATCTTGAACACCTGATTTTTTCTTTTCTTCCCCCGCTGGTTATAAAGACGTGAACGGCCAGGCTAAATGTACCTGACAGCAGACAGAGCTAAACCCCAAATAACTAAACCGGCCCCTCAACTGATCTTATATATATATATATATATACATAAATGACTCTTATAGATCGGATCAGTCTTGTATCAGCGAGGCCTTACATAATGTGATTAGGTGGGTAGAATATGAGTACAAAGGTCATTCAACTCTGGCAAAGTCCAGAGGGACCTTGTGTTGTACTTCCTGTTACGAGAAGAGTCATCATCTGCCTTATCTAATGCACACGATGGGGAAGGATGTGGCCCGCTCAGCACATCCAGACACACACGACCACAAACCCAGATATAATGACGATAATAATAATAATAATGATAATGATAATGATAATAATAATAATAATAATGATAATAATGATAATAATAATAATAATAATGATAATAATGATAATAATGATAATAATAATGATAATAATGATAATAATAATAATAATAATAATAATAATGATAATAATAATAATAATAATAATAATAATAATAATAATGATAATAATAATAATAATAATAATAATAATAATAATAATGATAATAATAATAATAATAATAATAATAATAATAATAATAATGATAATAATAATGATAATAATAATGATAATAATAATAATAATAATAATGATAATAATGATAATAATAATAATAATAATGATAATAATGATAATAATAATAATAATAATGATAATAATGATAATAATAATAATAATAATGATAATAATGATAATGATAATAATAATAATAATAATAATAATAATAATAATAATAATAATGATAATAATAATGATAATAATACTAATACTAATAATACTAATACTAATACCTCGCAAACGCGGGAGACAGCGACAAAGTATAAAAAAAAAAAAAAAAATAATAGTAATGATAATAATCATCATCATCATCATCATAATGATAATAATAATAATAATAATAATAATAATAATAATAATAATAATAATAGTAATGATAATAATAATCATCATCATCATCATCATAATGATAATAATAATAATAATAATAATAATAATAATAATAATAATAATAATAATAATACTAATAATAATAATAGTAATGATAATAATAATCATCATCATCATCATCATAATGATAATAATAATAATAATAATAATAATAATAATAATAATAATAATAGCAGTACTACTACTACTACTAATAATAATACTAATACTGATGATAATAAAAATAATAATAATAATAATAATAATAATAATGATAATAATACCAGTACTACTACTACTACTACTACTAATAATAATAATAATAATAATAATAATAATAATAATAATAATAAAAATGATAATAATAATACGTTCCTGGATACGAGGACATGCTGGAGAACGAAACATAACACATCAGCAATAATTAATTCTAAAACTAAGGACATAACATGAAATACACAAGATGTGTAACACTGGAGGTATTGATCACGAAAATGTTTCCCTTCCCGGGGTGAGGGATACGGATACTTGTTCATCCAGACACTAACAACATTACTTAATATGCCGGTTGGTTAGATCCATAGTGGGCGGAGCAAGACTTCTGTGTGTGGTGGGTGAAGGAAGACTCGTGTGTGTGGAGGGTGGGTGGAGCAAGACTCAGTGTGTGTGGAGGGTGGGTAGAGCAAGACTCGTGTGTGTGGAGGGTGGGTGGAGCAAGATTTCTGTATACGGTGGGTGGAGCAAGACTCGTGTGTGTGGAGGGTGGGTAGAGCAAGGCTCGTGTGTGTGTGGAGGGTGGGTGGAGCAAGATTTCTGTATACGGTGGGTGGAGCATGACTCGTGTGTGTGGAGGATGGGTAGAGCAAGACTCGTGTGTGTGGAGGGTGGGTGGAGCAAGGCTCGTGTGTGTGTGGTGGGTGGAGTAAGACTCGTGTGTGTGAAGGGTGGGTGGAGCAAGACTCGTGTGTGTGGTGGGTGAGTGGGTGGAGCAAGACTCGTGTGTGTGTGGAGGGTGGGTGGAGCAAGACTTGTGTGTGTGGAGGGTGGGTGGAGCAAGACTCGTGTGTGTGAAGGGTGGGTGGAGCAAGACTCGTGTGTGTGGTGGGTGGGTGGGTGGAGCAAGACTCGTGTGTGTGTGGAAGGTGGGTGGAGCAAGACTCGTGTGTGTGGAGGGTGGGTAGAGCAAGACTCGTGTGTGTGGAGGGTGGGTAGAGCAAGATTCCTGTATACGGTGGGTGGAGCAAGACTCGTGTGTGTGGAGGATGGGTGGAGCAAGGCTCGTGTGTGTGGAGGATGGGTGGAGCAAGGCTCGTGTGTGTGTGGTGGGTGGGTGGAGTAAGACTCGTGTGTGTGGAGGGTGGGTGGAGCAAAACTCGTGTGTGTGGAGGGTGGGTGGAGCAAGACTCGTGTGTGTGGAGGGTGGGTAGAGCAAGACTCGTGTGTGTGGAGGGTGGGTAGAGCAAGATTCCTGTATACGGTGGGTGGAGCAAGACTCGTGTGTGTGGAGGATGGGTGGAGCAAGGCTCGTGTGTGTGTGGTGGGTGGGTGGAGTAAGACTCGTGTGTGTGGAGGGTGGGTGGAGCAAAACTCGTGTGTGTGGAGGGTGGGTGGAGCAAGACTCGTGTGTGTGTGTGTGTGTGTGTGTGTGTGTGTGTGTGGAGCAAGACTCTGGTGGTCGCGTCACCTTGACCGGAGCCTCACATTATGTAACCACGGTGCCCCCTCACCACCACTTACCTCCTCCACACGGTAATTTTAGGTAACAGGTAATAAAAAGTTTCTAATCTTTATCTAATGGGTAAGATAACTCTGCACATTAATCAGTATATCATAAAATCATGCATAAAATGGACGCTTCGTCACTAAATGTCTCAGTTGTCGACCAAAAATCCGCATGAGACACACCGTCAATACCATTAATATCATATGATAAAGACTTGATGCAAGACGTGCATAGCGAGTGAATGTGGACATAGAATTGTCTCTATCATCTGAGGGAGGTGTTAAGTCTGGTTCATGGATGGTGTACCTTAACACTGACGGCCTTAATACCTTAATGACCCCTGGCAGTTGATATTCCGAAAGCCTAAACAACCAATCAATCAACCGAGAAATATTGATAGTAACGTAAGTGTCGTCCCGTACATGATCCACGTGTTTCAGGAAGCGGATGTACGTATTCTAATAAGGCATGAGAAGTGTGTGTGTGTGTGTGTGTGTGCGTGCGTGCGTGCGTGTGTGTGTGTGTGTGTGTGTGTGTGTGTGTGTGTGTGTGTACGCGTATGTTGGTACCGAACCAAACTGAAAATAATAGTTTAGTCTCCTCAAAGACGCGGGAGGGAGCGGTACCAGAGGCTTGGTCTGCAGGATCGTATCATAATATGGTGGTAGCGTCTCGTATAACCCAGTCGCCTGTTGCCCTCCCACTACCTTCTTTCTATAAGCGACTTAACGCACGGCAGACATCGCTAACTTGATGTGCAACTGTGGAATCGCCACAAAGATTATATATGAAATTAAGGGAATCGATACACACAAACACACACACAGACACACATATACTCCCCATTAGAGGATGAGGAAAGTCTTTATGTATAGTCCATGCCTCGCATCCATATAATTATGTTAGGACTACTGTTCCTTCAAACATATATCCACTGTTGCCCTCCCAGATAACCTTCGCCCCTTCACTCACTTCCGCTCCCATGGTTTCATTCGCCGCCCACTCCACACCCAGTTATCTAAAATACTTCACTTCCTCCATGTTTCTTCCATTCAAACTCACACCCCCAACTGATCTGTCCCTCAACCTTGCTGAACCTTATAACCTTGTTTTTTTTTTTTTTTTCATTCACATGTACTCTCAACTCCCTCCTTTTACACATCCTTCCAAACTCAAGTCTCCAACTTCTGCAGGTTCTTACTCGACTTCTGCCACCAGTGCTGTATCATCAACAAACAACTGACTCACTTTCTAGGCCCTTTCATCCCCCAAAGACTACATACTCGTCCCTCTCTAAAGCTCTTGCATTCACCTCCCTAACCACCCCAGCCATAAACACATTAAACAGCCATGGTGACATCACACACTCCCGCCTCATTCCACCCTTCACTTGGAACCGTTCATTCTCCACTCTTCCTACCCGTACACAGGCAAAGGACTACGTTTTTGAGTCAGGGAATCAGAAGGTCTGATACCCCGTCAATATATCCCATAATCACTGGAAAGTTACCAGCTGAACATCGCACGACTTGGAGAAATGGAAAGAGTGAAGTCAGCCATTTCGACGAACTGCGGTAGTGGTGAGGATTTCCGCTCTGTGGCAAGATTGTTTCACATAACTGCCCACGGGAAGTGGCCTACGCTTCCTCAACGTTGAACATCGCTTCTGAATACCTCCTTACACCTAATCTGACCCATCCTTAACCCCAATTTCCGTATCTAACCTAAACTAAACCACTTGACCTAACGTAGCGCTTGATATTGCAACGGGCCGCTAGTCTTGCAGGAACAGTCTGCTGCTGCCGTTGCTACATAACGTGAATCAGAGGGTATAAAGTAGGTCCTAACTGAGGTGGGTCGAGACGTGACAAAGTCTACTTCTCAGAAGAACATCCACTGGACGTTAGAGGTAAGAACTCGATTCATACTTGAGTGTTGACTTGTACAGATTAGAGGCGATAACTTGCGGTTCATACTGAAGTCTTATCAGTCATGTTATCAGTCACGGGACTCATGTAAAAAAATATGTAGGTTGAAAATAATGAAGTGATATCCGTGTCACAAATAGCAACATAAGATAAAGCAGTAGGAATGTCTCCTACGTATCCCCAGCGTGTCGTAGAAGGCAACTAAAGAGGGCGGCAGCGAGGGCTGGAAACTCTCCTCTCCTTGTTTTCTTTATATCTAAAAGTTAGGACAGAAGATAGCCAGGCGGGGAGTGCTTATCTTCCTTGAATATGTGTGGATGTTACAAAGATAAGAAGGGAGAGATAGGTAGTATGTATGAGAAGAGGAACCTAGATGTTCTGGGTCTGAGCGAAACAAAACTAAAGGGGAAGGGGGAAGAATGGTTTGGGAATGTCTTTTGAGGTAAAGTCCGAGGTTAGTGCGAGGGCGAGAGCTAAGGATGGGGTAGCACTGCTGCTGAAGGAGGAGCTATGCGAATGTGTGAATGTTAGGATTTGAGCCTCAGACTTGTTTGGGTAAATATGAAAGTGGATTATGGGAGTAGTTGATTATAGCTTAATGCACCTGGAAATGAGAGGACTATAGAAGAGAAGCGAATGTTCAGGGAGGCGCTGAGTGGGCGTGTCTGTAGTTTCGATGTAAGGGATCGAACATTCATTGATGGATGACCTGAATGCTGGTGTGGGTAAATGTGGCAGCTGAGGGCGTAACTTAGTGGGTAGTTCGGGGTTGATAAAGGGAATGGTAAACAGCTTGTGGAGGTGTGAGCTGATAATGGAACGGTGATGGGGAATATACCGGGCCTAAAATGAGCTGGTCACGTGTTGGTGGAACTGGGGGCGTCGATCCCAGCCACTACGGCTTCCTGCTTGGCCGTCCAAAGGAAAAGAGAGAGAGAGAGAGAGAGAGAGAGAGAGAGAGAGAGAGAGAGAGAGAGAGAGAGAGAGAGAGAGAGAGAGAGAGATCGCTTCCAGATATCGAGGGCTCATTCACATTCCCTAAACAAACACACGAACCGCGTAGGAAACTTTAGAAGTCTTAAGTAGAAAAACAAAGGCAAGTGAGTGGGAGCCGCAGGACACATATGGGAAATCACTGAAGATGAGGATCTGACTAGGCGCCACAGAGAAAGCAGTCTGCTTGAGATAACAGGTATCAGCGCAACCTAGCTAAGGTAAGGTAGGGCGCCGAGACGAAATGATAAATTTCCTAAATTTTGGTATATTGTGAAAAACCAGCACTGTATATGAAATATTTGAACGCAGATCTTAGTAAATGTATCTCTGTTTAATGTTTCGTATATCTAAGTTTGATTGAGCTGTTCGAAATCATCGTGAGGAAGATTTTAGAATTTGTTATATTTCAATTTTTGAAAAATGCCACCGGTGACCTTTTCCTGTGACGCGGAAGACTTTGATAATTACTTAATGAAAGGTGTTTATGACCCTTTCATTCGCAAATTTCATCTTCATTACATCTACATCTTCGTTACACCCTCATATTTACTAATTTACATCATTACAGTCTCATCTTCGTTACACTCTCATATTTACATGATTTACATCATTACAGTCTCATCTTCGTTACACCCTCATATTTACTAATTTACATCATGACAGTCATATTTACTAATTTACATCATTACAGTCTCATCTTCGTTACACCCTCATATTTACTAATTTACATCATTACAGTCTCATCTTCGTTACACCCTCATATTTACTAATTTACATCATTACAGTCTCATCTTCGTTACACCCTCATATTTACTAATTTACATCATTACAGTCTCATCTTCGTTACACTCTCATATTTACATGATTTACATCATTACAGTCTCATCTTCGTTACACCCTCATATTTACTAATTTACATCATTACAGTCTCATCTTCGTTACACTCTCATATTTACATGATTTACATCATTACAGTCTCATCTTCGTTACACCCTCATATTTACTAATTTACATCATTACAGTCTCATCTTCGTTACACCCTCATATTTACTAATTTACATCATTACAGTCTCATCTTCGTTACACCCTCATATTTACTAATTTACATCATTACAGTCTCATCTTCGTTACACCCTCATATTTACTAATTTACATCATTACAGTCTCATCTTCGTTACACTCTCATATTTACATGATTTACATCATTACAGTCTCATCTTCGTTACACCCTCATATTTACTAATTTACATCATTACAGTCTCATCTTCGTTACACTCTCATATTTACATGATTTACATCATTACAGTCTCATCTTCGTTACACCCTCATATTTACTAATTTACATCATTACAGTCTCATCTTCGTTACACCCTCATATTTACTAATTTACATCATTACAGTCTCATCTTCGTTACACTCTCATATTTACATGATTTACATCATTACAGTCTCATCTTCGTTACACCCTCATATTTACTAATTTACATCATTACAGTCTCATCTTCGTTACACTCTCATATTTACATGATTTACATCATTACAGTCTCATCTTCGTTACACTCTCATATTTACATGATTTACATCATTACAGTCTCATCTTCGTTACACTCTCATATTTACATGATTTACATCATTACAGTCTCATCTTCGTTACACTCTCATATTTACATGATTTACATCATTACAGTCTCATCTTCGTTACACCCTCATATTTACTAATTTACATCATTACAGTCTCATCTTCGTTACACCCTCATATTTACTAATTTACATCATTACAGTCTCATCTTCGTTACACTCTCATATTTACATGATTTACATCATTACAGTCTCATCTTCGTTACACTCTCATATTTACATGATTTACATCATTACAGTCTCATCTTCGTTACACTCTCATATTTACATGATTTACATCATTACAGTCTCATCTTCGTTACACCCTCATATTTACTAATTTACATCATTACAGTCTCATCTTCGTTACACTCTCATATTTACATGATTTACATCATTACAGTCTCATCTTCGTTACACCCTCATATTTACTAATTTACATCATGACAGTCTCATCTTCGTTACACTCTCATATTCACTATTTTACATCATTACAGTCTCATCTTCGTTACACCCTCATATTTACTAATTTACATCATGACAGTCTCATTTTCGTTACACTCTCATATTCACTATTTTACATCTTCATGACAGTTTCAGCTTGTCTACATCTTCACCGCATCATCTTTGAAATCTTGACATATGTATGAATGGTTAAGGAACGGGGCCCTAACTTAAGTCAAGTGTGTGTGTGTGTGTGTGTGTGTGTGTGTGTGTGTGTGTGTGTGTGTGTGTGATCATATTCCCACCTCCACAATGCCCAGGCTGGATCGTAAGGTTATACCACACATGTGTACAACTGGTCTTCAGTGAAGTTTTGCCTCGTTCTTAAATGAAAGGCAGCGTTGTGCGTTTTATTCTGAAATTCGGGAAATTTAACTTTTTTTTTTTTTTTAAATATGAAGAACAAATCAAAGTTACAGAGAGAGAGAGAGAGAGAGAGAGAGAGAGAGAGAGAGAGAGAGAGAGAGAGAGAGAGAGAGAGAGAGAGAGAGAGAGAGTGGTCGTGGTGGACGGTGTTGCCTTTTCGAGGTAGTTGTCTGTAACGGATTATTCGACACGCCATAAGGAGGTAATGCACTCGCTCATTGTGTGGACAATGGAGTGCAGTCGCCTCACGCAGTCGGGGGAAGACAGTGCACGACGAAGTCGCATTCATTTTCAAGGTCCACTGCACCCCGACAGGGTTCAAGGAATCCTCGGATATTTCTGCCCCGCTGTTTGCTCAAGACACTGGTGGGAGACTGAAGATGTTGATCGCCCTGTTTGACCACAACTCGACCGTGGTGCATGCGCATGTCCGCTGAGGGGAAGGCAGGATGAGACAGGATGCATGGAAGGCGTCAACGGATGGTGTATGGTAAAGCTGTCTGGGGGGGCTACACCCACGCCATCATCTTGTGACTCCTCACGAAGATTTTGGTCCAGGCAGGTGTGGCTACGACGGCTCCTGGCCCTGGCCCAGGCAGGTGTGGCTACGATAGCTCCTGGCCCTGGTCCAGGCAGGTGTGGCTATGATGGCTCCTGGCCCTGGTCCAGGCAGGTGTGGCTACGATGGCTCCTGGCCCTGGTCCAGGCAGGTCTGGCTACGATAGCTCCTGGCCCTGGTCCAGGCAGGTGTGGCTACGATAGCTCCTGGCCCTGGTCCAGGCAGGTCTGGCTATGATGGCTCCTGGCCCTGGTCCAGGCAGGTCTGGCTACGATGGCCCCTGGTCCAGGCAGGCGTGTCTATGATAGCCCCTGGCCCTGGTCCAGGCAGGCGTGGCTATGATGGCTCCTGGCCCTGGTCCAGGCAGGTGTGTCTATGATAGCCCCTGGCCCTGGTCCAGGCAGGTGTGTCTATGATAGCCCCTGGCCCTGGTCCAGGCAGGTGTGGCTACGATGGCTCCTGGCCCTGGTCCACAATAAACCAAAATGACAAAAATGATCAGATCTCTGCGCCCGCCGGGGTCTTATGGCTGGGTGAATGACCGTGTGTCTCTGGGACACTCTATCCACTAACATCTATAGAGTCTCTCATCTGGAATCATTTCACTGGTGGCATCAGCGGTTCGCATCATTATCTTCATCTTTTATTTGTTGTACCAAGGCAGGAAAGCTTCCGTTTTTAGACATGCCAAACAGACGGTCAAGGAAAGGAGGTTATTTAGGACAGGTGATAAAACATTATATTTTGATTAAATGGTTTTGTTAATATGATTAGATGGTACTGTTAATGATCTTTGAAGTTGAATGGCACTGTTAATGATGTTTGAAGTTAAATGGTACTGTTAATGATCTTCGAAGTTAAATGGTACTGTTAATGGTCTTTGAAGTTAAATGGTACTGTTAATGATCTTTGAAGTTGAATGGTACTGTTAATGATCTTTGAAGTAAAATGGTATTGTTAATGATCTTTGAAGTTAAATGGTATTGTTAATGATCTTTGAAGTTAAATGGTATTGTTAATGATCTTTGAAGTTACTGTTACAATCAATACACATCTGGTAATTAGTATGTCACTTCCCACAAAGATCAAGGTATGAAGACAGTTCCAATCAATACACATCTGGTAATTAGTATGTCGCTTCCCACGAAGATCAAGCTATGAAGACAGAGGAAATAAAAAGTGGAACACATTATTATGCAAGGTCAAACACAGTTGACAAGAATTCAGTTAACTGAACTTGGACGCATATTCCAATAAGTTTATTTTTGATATTGCATCGTCAGTACTGCTCACAATGGTTAATATCGTCATTACTTACAACACTTGTAAGTAGGCTATTAATGTTTTTTTTCTTATAAGTGAATTAATTACACTAATCACACGTGTCAGTAGCCGACCACCCGACCTGTCCATGCTGGACACCAGGATCATCTACTCTCCTGTCATAAGGACTTTACATATGGCTGTGCAGCAGCCCCTGGTGGTGCCGCCCTTGGGCGCGACGGCCTCAACCTGTGACCTGACCTCTACGGGTTAAGTGAGAAAGGCCAGATATCATACCCTTTAGAAGGATCGCACCGTGGCAATCAAGAGGTCCAAAATACGACTTAGGGGTAAATAGTTGAACTCGTGCCTATTGAAGACATGACGTGTGGTCATGAACTGAGAGCAACTAATTAGTTTTACTAATGTCTTCTGAAGACATGACATATGGTCATGAACTGAGAGCAACTAATTAGTTTTACTAATGTCTATTGAAGACATGTCTTGTGGTCATGAACTGGGAGAAACTAATTAGTTTTACTAATGTCTAATGAAGACATGACATGTGGTCATGAACTGAGAGAAACTAATTAGTTTTTCTAATGTTTTCTGAAGACATGACATGTGGTCATGAACTGAGAGAAACAGACGCAGTGACGAGGCACTCCACCCGAAGATGACGCAACAGGGCCCCGAGCTCTGCTGTCCATCGCCTCGTATTGTTTACCCCGTGAGTGAGTGAGGAGCTTCGTGACGCACTATCCGAAGCAGCGTCGCTCGACCCGCTCGTATACGAACAGATAATGACATGGGGGTCAGGATGCGCGTACGAGCCTTAAAGTGGGTTTGTTATCACCTCCTCTACATCAACATGCTTAGATCCACAATGAGAGTCAAACCGCCAAAACAAAGATACGTGACTTTTAACTGTGGGTGGGTGGGTGGGAGGCCATGAGGGGATTTGACCACGAAGTAGACGAAACACCAACCGGTCGGAATTCACCACAGTTCTGGGCGTCCGCCGCTCCACTCTCAAAGTGGTCTGCCAAGCAGGAGAGAACAGATCCATCAGGTCATCTTGCTCAAGGGTCGCACCGTCACGTCAGAAGGGTTACGAGGCCACGCACCGTACACGCTCCTGTTGCGAGAGCGTGAACAACCATCCTGGTATGTGTGTGTATGTATGTGTGTGTGTGTGTATGTATGTGGGTGTGGGTGTGTGTGTGTGTGTGTGTGTGTGTGTGTGTGTGTGTGTGTGTGTGTGTGTGTGTGTGTGTGTGTGTGTGTGTGTGGGTGGGTGGGTGGGGAGTGCATGAGTGAGGCGGGCGTGGCACAGCTACAAGATAAGCCGAGCTTTCATGCTTTTGATAACAAGTTCGTCCATTAATGCTGAGGCGTCAATACATCATAATGCCAGGGGATGATACCATCCTTCCCCAGCATCCTACTGTACCACACCAGCACCTCCAGGGGAGGGTACAGTCCCTCCTGTACCACACCAGCACCTCCAGGGGAGGGTACAGTTCCTCCTGTACCACACCAGCACCCCAGGGGAGGGTACAGTCCCTTCTGTACCACACCAGCACCCTAGGGAGGGTACAGTCCCTCCTGTACCACACCAGCACCCCAGGGGAGGGTACAGTACCTCCTGTACCACACCAGCACCCTAGGGAGGGTACAGTCCCTCCTGTACCACACCAGCACCCCAGGGGAGGGTACAGTTCCTCCTGTACCACACCAGCACCCTAGGGAGGGTACAGTCCCTCCTGTACCACACCAGTACCCCAGGGGAGGGTACAGTCCCTCCTGTACCACACCAGCACCCCAGGGGAGGGTACAGTCCCTCCTGTACCACACCAGCACCCTAGGGGAGGGCACTGTCCCTCCTGTACCACACCAGTACCCCAGGGGAGGGTACAGTCCTTCCTGTACCACACCAGCACCCCAGGGGAGGGTACAGTCCCTCCTGTACCACACCAGCACCCTAGGGGAGGGCACTGTCCCTCCTGTACCACACCAGCACCCCAGGGGAGGATTCAGTCCCTCCTGTACCACACCAGCACCCTAGGGAGGGTACAGTTCCTCCTGTACCACACCAGCACCCTAGGGAGGGTACAGTCCCTCCTGTACCACACCAGCACCCTAGGGAGGGTACAGTCCCTCCTGTACCACACCAGCACCCTAGGGGAGGGCACTGTCCCTCCTGTACCACACCAGTACCCCAGGGGAGGATACAGTCCCTCCTGTACCACACCAGCACCCTAGGGAGGGTACAGTCCCTCCTGTACCACACCAGCACCCCAGGGGAGGGTACAGTTCCTCCTATACCACACTAGCACCCTAGGGAGGGTACAGTCCCTCCTGTACCACACCAGCACCCCAGGGGAGGGTACAGTCCCTCCTGTACCACACCAGCACCCCAGGGGAGGGTACAGTACCTCCTGTACCACACTAGCACCCTAGGGAGGGTACAGTCCCTCCTGTACCACACCAGCACCTCAGGGGAGGGTACAGTCCCTCCTGTACCACACCAGCACCTCCAGGGGAGGGTACAGTCCCTCCTGTACCACACCAGCACCTCAGGGGAGGGTACAGTCCCTCCTGTACCACACCAGCACCCCAGGGGAGGGTACAGTCCCTCCTGTACCACACCAGCACCCCAGGGGAGGGGCACTATCCTCCCCTGCGATACCAGCTTGCCCTGCTCAT
Organism: Panulirus ornatus; assembly: GCF_036320965.1. Taxonomy (NCBI): domain Eukaryota; kingdom Metazoa; phylum Arthropoda; class Malacostraca; order Decapoda; family Palinuridae; genus Panulirus; species Panulirus ornatus. Next base: position 12,822,729 of record NC_092226.1, on the reverse strand, counting down.
ACCCCAGAAAATATCAATCCTTTCATACCGAACCACTGGCCCGGGAAAGGAATGTGAAGCCACTTGAGGATGAAGTGGGGGCCCGGTGATAGCATGCTATCGGTCCAGGACAAGATACGAGCCGCTGGCCACAACAACACGGCACCAGAGGTGGGGGGCCGCCCCAGGTGATGGCTCGCACGGCCGGGCCCTCTGGGAGACTGACACCTGTGCCACCCACACACACACACACCCTCTCTCTCCTGTCATGGTATACTGCCATGTGATTCATTCCTAGCAACCGCATTTTCTCTCTCCCTCTTCCCTTCTCGTTCTCTCCGTCACCTAATCAATCTCTCCATTCACTGGGATTTCAATTTGACCCAAGAGTCGTCCAACCCATCCTGAAGGTGGACCTCCTCATGAAGGAGTCTTCAAAGATCTGGGATTCTCGTTGCTACTACCACCTTAAGACCAGTGCTGGCTCGTCAAGTGATCCTCGACGTGACCTTGAGGTGTGTATCGTGAGGGAGGGGGAAAGCCCGAGTTCTCTGGCGGTAAACGTTTAAGGCCAAGAAAATGACGGAAAACATCTCTTTAAACTGGGTGGGTGGGGGAGTGTGAGGGACGCTCGGGATATACAAATGGAAGAAAACATTTGGGGCAGCCACGACGAAGACCAAGAGTACAGAGTGAGAGAGAGCGGGGGAGGCATGACTAGTAGTGGATGCTGCGGTAATGAACGGGCGATGGCAGAAGGGTATGTGAAGTGTGAAATGGTGTGTGGCGGCGCGCGAGTCGGGGTGGAGGAAGGACTGAAGTCGTCTAGTCGTAACGAGGATAAGACTTCACGTGGGAAGGAATGATGGTCGTGGCCCATGATGTAGTAGGATGGACACCATCAGACAACCCTCACACGGGGACACAGACAAACATGGTACGGTAGTCTGGCCAGCGAGTCCAGCTGTGTGAGGGAGGGGAGGGGAGGCTCGGAAGTAATCCTTACGGTGAAAGCAGGGGTTGGGAATGATAAGGGAGTAAACACTCGAACACTGTTCAAAGCACAGGATGAATGACATTCCGGCATGGTGAGGCTTCCGCTGTACCCAAAGGTCGTTTCTAGATTATACGATAGTGGGTAGAAGGAAGGTGCAATGCGTGGGTGGCAGGAAATGCCAAATGGAGGACTTTCGTCCGAGCTTGTGTTGGACCAACGCCGGGATGGTCCGGCAGGCCTGACGAAGACACCAATGAAGAAGTCAAGGTGACACCGGGGGAAAAGTACCGAGGTGTGACGTAACCATCATCTATGGAAGGACATTTTTAACCCGTCGGGGGAGAACGACTTACCTCGTGAGTGTGTCTTCCATGCTCTATGGAAAGAAATCGACAAAGAGGCATCGACTGACTTACCTGGTGAGGTGGGGTCTCGACACGGGCCGGCCTGTTATGTCAAGTGCCCACAGAGGCAGAAAGCCGAGCGAATGCGTCACAAACGCCGTCACTGAAATGACAGAACCCAGGTTAGATGACCCGCCTTCCACACAGGTTCCATAAGAATTTACTGGTTTTACACAATGTTGTTGTAAACACTCGTATCAATTCTGCGGCAGGAGGTGCTGAGTGCAAAGCTGAGTAAGATATCCCCATTAAGGACTCCTGGAGTGACTGAGATGTGATAGGTAGACTGGCAATGGAGTTCTGAGCCGGAAACGGAGGCAGAGGAGCAAGAATGAAGAGAAAAAATAATGTAATACAGAGCGGAAAATGGGGAAGTTATGATGTGTACCACGACACTCTGTGGATTGGCTCACATGGCAGGGAAGTGCTACACGTGAAATCAATACTGTAGAAGAAGAAGAGAGAAGTGGAGGACACACAAGACCACGATAGTGGATGAGGGCCTGGGGGTCAGTGTGTGTGTGTGTGTGTGTGTGTGTGTGTGTGTGTGTGTGTGTGGTGGGGGGATAGGTATAGATGTGGGTGGTTCCAACATGCAGGGGCGGTGCTCCGTAGAGGCGGAGGAGTGATAGTGAAGCTCCAACCGTTAGGAAGCTCAGGGACGTGGGCCAGCGTGGGAGCCAAACATGGTTTTTGCCCTGGTGCACTGACCAGGAGAATTAAACATGTTCATAAGGGTCAGGTCAAAGGCCAGGCCATTATTACACCCAAGGGTCGTGCCGTCGACGTTGGGGGGAAAGGGGGAAAGTCGTATCGTTGTGGGGTCGTGGGTCGTACACCGTCCTGCCCAAGGAGTTTTAAAGTCGCAGCCACGACGTAAGACATGTGGGAATAGTAAGGCGTGTGTCTCACCCGGTCTAGACGAGCCAAGGCTGTCTGCTTCCCAGTAGCTCAATTCATCACTTTCTTTATCTGTCGTCATGGTGTTGCCTGGGTGACACGCTGTCACAGGCACGCCGCTAACGTTGAGTCTGTACACTGCATGAACATTTTGGTTATACGGTGCATACACTCCATACAGGTACAGGTTATATAGTGCATACACTTTAAACAGGTACATGTGACACTGTGCATACAATCCATACAGGTACAGGTTACATTAGTGCATACACTTTAAGCAGGTGCAGGTGTCACTGTGCATACACTCCATACAGGTACAGGATATATTAGTGCATCACTTTAAGCAGGTACAGGTGACACTGTGCATACACTCCATACAGGTACAGGTTATATAGTGCATACATTTTAAACAGGTACAGGTGACACTGTGCATACACTCCATACAGGTACAGAAGATATAGTGCATACATCTCATACAGGTACAGGTGCTACAGCGCATAGGCTTCACTTTGCACAGGCGATATAGTGCATACATTTCATACAGGTAATGGATATACTTTATACAGGTACAGGAAGGATAGTGCATACACTTGATATAGTTACAGGGGATACAGTTACAGCTGGTGACATCAGTCTCGTTACAACGAGTCCCACGAATTCTCAAGTACACAGACCCCCTGTAATAGCCGGACCAACATGTTAAGTGTTACGTCATTATTATCCTAAATGTGTTCTGTTCCTTACGTTTCCTCGGTACGTATATGACGTTCCTTGTGTTGCCTTACTGACGTCCGTGTTGCCTGGGTGTTACCTATGCTGTGATCCTTCTGTTAACTCTACGCTGTTCTCTTCCTCACGTCAAATCTTTTCTGTTGTGTTCCCTGTGTTGCCTCCACCACTACCTGGTGTGTTCCTCGGGTGTTGCGCTCCTCATGCTGTCCCCTCGTTTTGTTGTGTTTCACAAGTTTCCTCCTACCTTCTGTTATGCTCTCTGTATTGTCTCGTTGTTGCTTGTACTTACCTACTTGTACTGTACAGCGAGAAAGTGGTGTACTTGTGGAACCCATATCATTCACCTCGTCTTGCATCATACAACACTGGGATCTCATATCATTAAGTATGTCTTGCATCATACAACACTGGCATCTCATATCATTAAGTATGTCTTGCATCATACAACACTGGGATCTCATATCATTGAGTATGTCTTGCATCATACAACACTGGGATCTCATATCATTAAGTATGTCTTGCATCATACAACACTAGGATCTCTTACCATTAAGTATGTCTTGCATCATACAACACTGGGATCTCTTACCATTAAGTATGTCTTGCATCATACAACACCGGGACCTCTTACCATTAAGTATGTCTTGCATCATACAACACTGGGATCTCTTACCATTAAGTCTGTCTTGCATCATACAACACTGGGACCCCATATTCACTTCGTCTTGCATCATACAACACTGGGATCTCATATCAGTGTTGCACAACTCTAATGGTGGAAAACGCTTGTATCACATCTTCCTCAAACTTCTTCTCTTTATGCCTGGTTACTGCATCTCTATCTCGGGTAAAACATATTTCCATATTTCAAGTTCTTTTTTCATTCGTGAAGAATTCTGAAAACGCTTATTGAATCTCGCTGGAGTATGGGCTTTTTTAAGGGAAATATTCATAGCCTGCAGTCTCTTCATAAAGTTTGTCTCAGAGCGACGGAACAGCTTTGTTACTGTTCTCGTTAAAGAAGAAAAAAAAAAATTATAGTTTGGCGACTAGAAATGGGCAGTGTATTCTAATATCTGGCAACCCGACAGGAGCGTTGTGAAGAACAACAATTGCGTTTCAAAGTACGATTCTATATTAAACCTGACCTATAAATCTCTATTAAACCTAGCCTATAAATCTCTTTATTAAACCTAGCCTATACATGTCTATTACACCTGACCTATAAATCTCTATTAAACCTAGCCTATAAATCTCTTTATTAAACCTAGCCTATACATCTCTATTACACCTGACCTATAAATCTCTATTAAACCTAGCCTATAAATCTCTTTATCAAACCTAGCCTATACATCTCTATTACACCTGACCTATAAATCTCTATTAAACCTAGCATATAAATCTCTATTAAACCTAGCCTATACATCTCTATTACACCTGACCTATAAATCTCTATTAAACCTAGCCTATAAATCTCTTTATTAAACCTAGCCTATAAATCTCTATTACACCTGACCTATAAATCTCTATTAAACCTAGCCTATAAATCTCTATTAAACCTAGCCTATACATCTCTATTACACCTGACCTATAAGTCTCTATTAAACCTAGCCTATAAATCTCTATTAAACCTAGCCTATACATCTCTATTACACCTGACCTATAAATCTCTATTAAACCTAGCCTATAAATCTCTATTAAACCTAGCCTATACATCTCTATTACACCTGACCTATAAATCTCTATTAAACCTAGCCTATAAATCTCTATTAAACCTAGCCTATACATCTCTATTACACCTGACCTATAAATCTCTATTAAACCTAGCCTATAAATCTCTATTAAACCTAGCCTATACATCTCTATTAAACCTACCATTCAGTCTGCTTTATCTAATGCCTTTGAAAAGTGATGTTTATTTACGGTCATTCCCAGTTATCAAACTTGAGACCTTTTCCTTGGTCAACAGTATCATTACTTGGTTACCCTAAAGTCGAATGTTATCATGACAAAAAGGGACCGGGCCTCTATATAACTTGTCAGTCATTATCATCTGAAAACATTCTTCCACTTGAAACTTACGAGTGCTCCATCGGAATATTTGGGGTTTCTTTCATCCTCTTCAGATGTTATCATTCTTTCTATAGCGGCATGAACTATATTTTTCTTCGAAATCATAATTCTCCCTACATTTCGACATGGAATAATCATCCTCTTACTGCATACAGACAGTTTAGGATAGACCGACCCTCTTTGAGGCGTGCGGAGTTGTTGTTAAACACCTGAGGCATCACGCTGTAAGGGTTGGTACTAACCTATCACAACTTTTCCAGTGTTCCTGTGCGAACGGCACGACGGCGGAGCTGAACTGCGGCTCAGACCTGGTCTCCTGCACCCAGCTCACAGACATCCTCAGTGTCACCTCCTTCCCCTCCACCCACTACTACAGGTAAGGCCAGACACACTCCCAGTCCTTTTACTGCTGTTAGCAACTTACCGAGTGCACCGTGTGGAATTACTCTTGTTCTTAAGCACCTTCATCAACAACATAAGCTGTCACTTCCATCTCTTGAAAAAGTACGGTAATCTTATGGGCGACTTGCTGGATATGTTGACCAAAATCAAGAACGGGTCGTCAGAAAAGTTAAAATGAAACAGTAACGTTCGGATAATCCAACATTTTTGAGAGCGCTACTTCATTACAGCCTATTATCGACAGTCAGTAGGATGTCTTCGCTAGATACGTGTCCACGTATCAATTTTAGAAGAAGGTAATTCAAGCATTTCTAAAAAAAAACATTTGATAATCGTTTCGTCAGCAAGTATGCCGTAAGTCATGTCCATAATAAGAAAATCAGTCGACGGCTGGCGCGGGAGTGCCAGTCATGGTGACGAGTCGACCTGTGAAGATGTGTTGCTGTTGCACTAGGCTGTGTTACCTTCCCCAATCCACGGGATCACAACAGTAAACAAGGCATATCAATAATAATCTATACTTAATCAATTAAGAATAATTCCTTTAGTAAATTGGTTAAAAGGAACACACTCTTTTGTATTACGTGAATTTACATTTATTTCTATGTCAATTTACGTGGGACAATGAATCACATTCACTGCTACACATTAGTCTGTTGCTTTAGCTGGCTAGAGAATCTATATTCGTAATAACACAGGTTAAGAGGCTGCTTCGTTTTGATAACTGTGCTGTTCACTGCTCTGGTATCTGATGTGTGTGTGTGTGTGTGTGTGTGTGTGTGTGTGTATGTGATGCTGGTAGACTGACGCAAGACTGTGCCACAGACTGATGGTGGACGACACGAAGCTATCCTGCAGCATCCAGGAAGACATGTGGGGGCCCCTCAAGTTCCAGGAGATCATAATGATGGACAACGAGTTCCAGACCGTTGATAATCACGCCTTCATACCCTTCAGCAACACCCTCAAGCTCCTCAACCTTGGTAAGTAAACAAATAGTTGTGACCGAGAGTCATGTTGTACCCCAGAAATAAGAGCTGTTTATTAGTATCTCTTCTTCCTGAGTAGAAATCAGTGTATGTGTCAGTGTGTCAGTGTCTGCAAAGTTCTTTTTTCATACCAGTAAATTGTATCTGATTTTCTTCATTTAATGTTAAAATACGGTAGATCCGGGACATCGGAGGGAAGATATGTGGTGCGATTCCTAAACAGAACGTACGCATTAAGTATCGTTGCGTCTTCTCGAAATGGTGATGGTGAACGATTCAATACTTTTTTGTCACGTGGGTTTATATAAACGAATGAATCAAACAGGCTTACCTTGCAGAGCGAGACACTGACAATGGAGTAGCGTTGTTTTGGCATACAGTGATTCCTTCATCTTCCTGGAAAAAGATAAATTGTTTGCTTTAGAAGTCAGCGCTAATTTCATGTTGTCAATATATATATATATGGAGAGAATGAGTGAGGAAAGATTGACCAAGAGGATATATGTGTCGGAGGTGGAGGGAACGAGGAGAAGTGGGAGACCAAATTGGAGGTGGAAAGATGGGGTGAAAAAGATTTTGAGTGATCGGGGCCTGAACATGCAGGAGGGTGAAAGGCGGGCAAGGAATAGAGTGAATTGGATCGATGTGGTATACCAGGGTTGACGTGCTGTCAGTGGATTGAATCAGGGCATGTGAGGCGTCTGGGGTAAACCATGGAAAGTTGTTTGGGGCCTGGATGTGGAAAGGGAGCTGTGGTTTCGGGCATTATTGCATGATAGCTAGAGACTGAGTGTGAACGAATGGGGCCTTTGTTGTCTTTTCCTAGCGCTACCTCGCACACATGAGGGGGGAGGAGGATGGTATTCCATGTGTGGCGAGGTGGCGATGGGAATGAATAAAGGCAGACAGTGTAAATTGTGTGCATGGGTATATATGTATGTGTCTGTGTGTGTATATATATGTGTACATTGAGATGTATAGGTATGTATATTTGCGTGTGGACGTGTATGTATATACATGTGTATGGGGGTGGGTTGGGCCATTTCTTTCGCCTGTTTCCTTGCGCTACCTCGCAAACGCGGGAGACAGCGACAAAGCAAAATAGATAAATAAATAAATAAATATATATATATATATATATATATATATATATATATATATATATATATATATATATAAGAAATATCGACTGTTCTTAGGGGTTAAGGAATGAGCAGCTTATAATTATAAGCGCCAATAAAAATGGCATCGCATAACTCTTAGCTTTCATCTAGGTTGGCGAAACACATTTCCGCACACGCGCGCGCGCGCGCGTGTGTGTGTGTGTTCACAAATAATTTTAGATGTGGCTACATATGACTCATACATTTTTGAATCTTCCTTGTACTTCAGAAATTAAGCGTTAGGAATACGAGATAAGATTAAACTTTTTCCTTAAGATAATAAAATCCACATGGTTCCTTTTCCCTGGGTCGTCTAGTGAGGAACTCCTTGAAGAACGTGTTCTTCCCGACGCTGAGTGACCAGCCGTACCTACAGACGCTGCTGCTGGACCACAACGAGATCAGTTTCATCCCCGGCTACACGGTGATGGCCCTCCCCTACCTCAGGACACTCACCATCGCCCACAACAACATGTTCCAGATACAGCCTTATACCTTCGCTGGTGAGACCCACTGGGACCAAGGAGAGGGAGTGTGTGTGTGAGAGAGAGAGGGTACCTGATGAGATTTTGCCAGCAGGCAGGGTTATAGCGTAGCACTGACCGTACGCTTTACTTGGTTCATAGTACGAATGGTTGATTTACATGGGAAGGCCTTCACCGCTTGTCTGCGTTTCTTTTTTTGTTTCAAATATTTCTGTAGTTATCCCATTCATGTTTCTAAAAATTACGTGGAATAGTCTTCCCATCTTATTAGTATGTTGATCTTTATATACCTTCAGCTGCTGTCGTGCCTGACTTATCAAGAATCTTTCATGGTCTCCTTTTTATAATCCGTAAAGTTCAGGTTCTTTCACGTCCCTCATGATGGTTCATGTGTCGTTCCATTCCCTCGATATTGCTCGTGAGGTGTGTCCTACTTCTCTCTACCTTGTCTGTCTGGTGACCATACGTCACACTAACATGACATCAATGATACTCATGATCAACTTTCCGTCCCTCGTAGAGGTTCTCATTCCCATGTTACTCACTATTTGGCTTTGCAGAACTATCGTGTCTTATGTCCTCTCTCACTTTTGGTGTTCTCTCGGTTCTCATGACTTCTGGATCTTTCGTGTTTGCTTTCTTGTCTGTGTCTTTCCCCAGTTGGGACTTTGTTATATCCGTGTCCATGTACTGTTAACTGGCTCGTGATTATCTGCTGTAATTCTAATTCGTCAGTTTCCATCAGGTTCTCGTCCCACCTTTCGTAAATTATGTATTTCTGTTTGGTCTTTTTCTGATCCAATAATCTGACACGCTCTGCATATAAATTGTAATCTTGTTATGCAATCAAAGCATCTTAGACTTAACTGTACTTCTCTTTGTGGCAACCTTGATAGCATCTTCAGACATAGTGCTGTCTGCAAACTAAGAATTTTCTGCTGGTTAGAGATCCCGAGGGATGAACAGATAAATAGATAGACAGGCAGAGAGAGAGAGAGAGAGAGAGAGAGAGAGAGAGAGAGAGAGAGAGCTAACATACATACATAACCCAGTTTTCACATGTGTATGGCCAGGTCTGCCGAGCCTTGAGTTGCTGGACCTGTCGCACAACAGCATCACCAAGCTGTACCAGGGTTCCCTCACCATCCCGGATCACCAGGCACCAGACTTCACGATCGACCTCTCCTACAACGCCATCACTTACATCGAGTACGTAAATACTACATGCCACGGGAGCACAGGGGCACTTTGAACGCTCATGATGACAAGTATCCAAACTCGCTGTAAAACTGATCCACAAAATATCAACGAAGCACTCGGCCCCATCCCCCGACACTTACACACGCAAAAGATACTTAACAACATTTTCCACAGTAATCTGGTGAGCCAAATTCATAGCCGGCCGCCAAGCCAGGGTCGCTGGCTATGCAACAGAGTCCACCTAGGTGTTCTTCCTCCAACATTTTTATATTTGACCATCCATTACCTCCTGCAGACCAGTGCGAGAGTCATCTCATCTGCGGATGACCTCATCCAACACATCAACGTCCCCAAACACTAAACAAGCAGCAAGAGACGTGCAACATTACATCATACTATAGAATAAAACCTTATTCAGAACAGAATGTCTGTATCATGCCAGAATTTACCAACCAGCACCCTCGCACCACTCTGAATGTTCATCTAAACTTCAGCCACACAGGGAATCGTATACGACACACTTAACATCAGCTTCCCACACAAAGGCCATAGACAAACTGAACATCCTCAGACCACTCACTGGTACCTAACTATGAACGAGAAAAAGATTCCTAAAATATCTTCTAAAAACAATTCATCTATTCCACCTCAAACTAGCTTGAACTGCCAGGTCATTCAATTTACCAAAAGCAAATGCAACAAAGCTGCAAACCACACAAAACACAACACTCAGAACAATCAACGGCTGCCCATCAACCACAAACATTCAGGACCCGCACAGAAAAAAAAAATATTTCCAACACCATCCCACCCCAATATGCTTAGCACTCAGCTCTCTGCAACATCAGCAGACCCTTCCTATCCAGTCAGCTCCATAACCAACAACCAACCCCCAAGGCAAAATAAAAAGCTTATCTCAATTTTTAACTTCAACAATTTATACCTTATTCGCTTTCCCCAACAAACACGACACTGACAAGACATATGGACATTTAAATGACCAGACAAGCACTGAACAACTGCTCTCCTAACTCTGTATTAACAAACACCACACCACTAAGCATAAGTCCAATTCAAACTACACTCTCCAGGTGTGTACGAGTTACTTTTCCTCGTCTCAGTGCGCTACCTTGAAACATCCGTATTTGATATTTGCCCTTACAGAAACTAACCTCTCCACCCACAAGTTCCCTAATGCACCCAGGACCTTCGTCCCTTCTGCCACTCTTAAGCTCACTTCAGCCCCCTTGGTTCATTCAGCTGCCATGTCCATTCCCTAAAAGCACCCCAGTTCCTTCAAGTCTTTCCCAGTTTGAACCAACACCCAAATCATACAACGTCACCCTCTCCTGCTGCGCCTCAGTACCTCAGTGTGGTTCACAATCACTCTCAACTCTCTCCGATCACACACTCCGCAAAACTCTTCATCAGCCTCTGGAGTTTCTCTGTGGTGTTTGTTGCCAGAAATTCGTCATATGCAGAGAGTAACTAGTTTACCTTTCCCACGCCCTAACCTCCTGCATACTGTAGACCAACCATCTGTTCAGTGTGTCTGATATTTCCCTCCCTTACCACCACAGCCATGAACATCAGACAACCATGGGTGACACCAGGCATCAAGGACGTAAACCCACCTTTACCCGTAACCACTATCCCTCCTCCTCCTAACTCGCACATTACTTTCGTGGTTGAAATTCCTCATTACACTCAGTAACTTTCCCATCTACTCCACATATTCATAGTACCTCAGACTACTTACAGTGGAGGAGGAAAGGAATCCTTTAGTATCATCTACAAACAATTCATCCATTCCACCTTTAAACTACGCCTCAGCTGCCAGACCATCCAGTCTACCCAAAGCAAATACAACAACAATACATCAACGCCATCCCAAACGTACGCTTTTTCCAGATCCATAGATGCCATATATAATCCACTCACTTTCTCTAAGTATGATGTATGACACACTTTCTTCAAAGCAAACACCTAGTTCGCATACCCTCTTCCTCTCCCAAAAGCTACTCCCCAGTCAGCTGCTTTGTACATGCTACCACACCCTCGACCACCACTCGCTCACACACCTTAACAAGTATACCTCTGTAATTCGAACATTCTTTTCTGTTGGTCTTTTCGTTATACAAGGGCACAATACATGCCTTTTCTGCTAATCCACAAGTATGCTCCTTACCTTATAGGCCATACAAACATCCAACAGTCGGACCCAAACCATTCAGTAACAGTCACCACCTCTCCGGGGAAGTCAACTAAAATCCCATCCACTTCCGACGCTTGTCCATACTTCATCTTGCACATGGCCTCCTCTCTTGACACCATACCAATCACCATTAGTGTCTCACTCTGTATACACAGCATATTCTATTCTCCCCATCATGTGACGCAATCATCATCATTTTTCTTGTGTTGCCGCTCGCCCATCTGCAGCAACCCTCACTGCATCGGTGTTTCCTCTCTCTTCCACACCACCCATGCTTATCCCAGTGCCATCCTTTTGATAAAACTTGATGACGACACTGGAGTTACTAGAGTTAGGTCTACCTTTTGAGTTCCTCTCGCGGGCAGTTTTCCTCTTGTGTACTCCCGAGAACAGGTAACCATCACATCCTGGTGTGATGACGCTGTTCCCTACCCTCACCACTCCAGTGGGGAGTCTGGATATCATGAGCTCTGGCTGTGGCTCTTGGCGAGGCCCAGGATCTACGATGTATCGGCCAAAATTACCCCAGGCTGACAGGCAACACACCTTTCCCCAGTGTTTTCCTTGACAACGACTTGTGCGTGACCAAACTCCAGAATGTTTTTTTTTTTTTTCAACATTTATCTCATTTTTACCATCGCACTGATCTTATCTGCGTGGCGTCTGTACTTCTTAGACTTGCACGAAGCGTGTTATTCCCTCCATGCCAGAGACACAGTTCCTCCACTCATCTTCCCTTCTGTGAAGATTTTTTTTCTTATCGAAACTGCTACTTTGGCGTCAATACTGAGGCACATACTGTGGGTATGTGGTCGTGGTACACACACACACACACACACATAGACACAACATACAGACAAGCAACAAGTCTCGTCCGTCACTGTGTTTGGGAACTGTTGGCTGCAGACCGACCGTCCGTAAGCACAGTAACCCACAAGTGGTCGGTCGGTAGCCTTTCTGACGGTGTCACGAGATTTGCCTGTCTGAACCAATAAACAAATCTGTCAGAAACGACTGATCTATGATCACCAAGGACATGTCGACCCTGACCATTGAGACTGTACACACGACACTCAGAATAAGCCGGTCCCAGAACTCGGTCCTAGGGAAAGAAAATCTCTTCTTTGACGGTACTAGACGTGTAAGGTAATTCTAAGATGCTACTGAGGCAAAGATAGCATTTGTATGTTTCACTACGAACAGTCGCTTTCATAATTATGATAACATTCTAGGCTGTCTCTTTCCCTGTATATACAGTATGGAAGGACATATGTCTGCCATCATCACAGTGTGGTGAAGGACACACGTCTATCATCATCACACTGTGGTGAAAGATGTGCCACGAACTAACTGTTGCCATCCCCAGGCCAGGGGTGATGGAGGGGGTGAAGGGCTGCAAGATCCGACTGCAGCACAACCAACTGACCAGCCTGCCGGAGAACGTCTACCGCCCCATCATCGACCTCACCAGGGCCTCGGCCCAGCTCCTGGTGGCAGGTACGCACAACCCTGCGGTTTCCTGACACTCCTCCACACTTACACTGGCTCACAGGTTCTCTATATAAGTCATCTCACGAGTATTGGGAGAATTCAACCTTCTTCATGTGGCTTGCTTCAGGCAGGAAATGCCGGCATTTTTTTTTTTCTTTTGAGAAAATACGTTGTGCGTCTTCACTTTGATCGTTATCTCTACCAGGGAGATAGTGTGAGACCTCGCCTACTGTGAGGAATAACAAACATGGCTCAACATGTCTCTGCAGATGTGAGAACACGTGAGCTGATAGGGGGAGGAGGGCGGAAGAGGATATGTGGGCAGTTAGTAAACTGGGATCAAACAACTAGTATGTCAGAGAGCAGCGGGACCTGTCATGAAAAAATGGGTATGGGTAAAGTAGACGATATGAAAGTATCTCATGGAAATCTAACACCTGACACTTTTAGCACAGTTAACTTTAAGACGGTAAAGGTAGTGACGGTAGGACGGGATGATGATGACGGAGGTGTGGTGGTGACGACGACTCACAGAATCGTGTGCCGCAGGTAACCCCTTCGACTGCAACGCTTACTTCTGCTGGATCGCCACGAACGCCACCGTCAGCGAGTGTTTCGACCAGTTCCGGTGTCCCAACCTTGGCAACGAGACCGTGGAGTGCATCAAGCCGCAGTGCCCCAACGAAAAGAGGACTGGCCAGCAGACCCGTGGCCATCGCCAGGCAACCACCACCAGACGGCAGGAAACCCGTCCCTCTGGCCGACAAGATGGCCACAAACGGTAGACGCTCGGCATGCGCACCGGAATCTCAGTGTATTGTTCTCCAGGAAGCTCTTCCCCAGCTGACGTACGTACACAAGGTCAACCAAACTATATGGCTTCGTTCCCGAGGTGATATGTGAGGTTCAAGTTGTTTTAGTCCCGGGCTGAATTGACTTTGATACAGTGAGTTGTCCCTGGTGGTGTTAACGTGCTCTTATCTCTGCAACGTGTCGATGCATTGGGAGTAAAAGACACGTTTCATAATCTGTACATATTCTTTTTTTGCATCTATTTCTGATAGATCTCAACCAATCTCTGATAAAACAGTATTGTCATCCCAGGTATTTCTAAATGTATATAGAATTTTATGACGTGTAATTGTCTGAATTTAGATAAACTGTAATTTCTGTAGGCTGATTCATGATGTTGGACTATACATGAAAGCAGGAATGTACAACAGTGGGTCTGTTCAGTCTGTTTAAGAACAGGTTTGGTCCTGCAACCTTGATAATCTGTCTGCACTTGCAAGTGGTATTTGCCAAAGAGAAAAAATTCCATTACGGTATCTGCACATGGTAATGTCAAGAACATTTTCAAGTTAATTACAGTCTATAGGTGAAGGTGATATTCACAGATACCACGAATACAATCATTACTGAATGATCCACGTGTCTTGGTTGATGGTTACTTACGCAGGATCGTTGTATGGATATATAATGTACCAGAACTGTAGCGCAAGGCTCGCCTTCCAACGCTAAAAGATTAGCTCTTCAAAAACAAAACAAAAAAAATAATATTTGTGATGACTCTGGCTTTCGTACCTCGACCTCAAACTCTGGTGCCAAGCTTTATATATATATATATATATATATATATATATATATATATATATATATATATATATATATATATACTTTTAGTTATAACAATATAATCTTTATTTCAATCCTGATTTCACAGTCTTGATCTGCTGTTGTCGGTGTGGATCGAAATCAGTGTAACACAGATGTTCTCAAAATAAAAAGACGATGCTAAATCTTGTTCACATTTTTCCTAATTATCTATTTTCAGAATGGTACACATGGAGGATTCCTTTGTCGTGCACCATACACTAGTTCGTTAAGTAAACAATCTTCGTAAACATTTCCTCAGCTCCTGAGACATGATCAAAGACAACCAACATTTATTCTCCTAGAGTGATTGACAATGGAACACTTCAGTTCAGCCCAAAAATATTTTCCCCTAGTTCTCTTTCACTTTCCCAACCCTCTAGTAACCTTCCTGACAATGTCTCCAATTTCCTAAAACCAGTCCCTTCAGTAAGGAAAAAATATAGCTTTATCTCCAGTTAATCGAAGGCTGACTTGTCTGGGTAAGTAATAATTTATCTTATATTTGATATAGGAACCATCAAATTCAACATCTTTCTTAACGTCAAGAAAGTGGCTGTATGGACAATCTACTTTAATGATAGTATTTCTTCCCATTCTATTTTCAAAATAAAATAAAAAGAAAAGAACTTACGGTTGCTTGTCTCGTATGTACACAATGACGTAACGGTCAATTCTCGGGAAATTCAAGGTCAGTGTAGCAAGTGACAGGCAACAATGGCCTCATTTTGAGTCTTATTTCTCGTAAAATCTTTGCTAAGGTGTAGTGAACTGGACGACTTATAGCTTTTATTTTCTTTTTTGTTTTTGTTAGTTACTAAATATGAAAGACATGAAAAACGCAGACGTCACATAATTACTGTGTGGCTGTTGCCAAACGGAAGGTGGGCCGTTGTGATGTGTGTTTCTCCTTGAGCCGCTAAGTTTTCGCACTTTTCCCTTCTGATGTCTTTCCTTAAATCCCTCTCAACCTCCTTAAAAATTCAAAGGCTACTCTTTCCACAGCAGGAGATTTTTGACGTACCAGTATGTAAATGGGGAGAATCCCTTTCCAGTAGCTCCCAGCGAGGACTCTACCTAAACCTTCTTTGACAGAACCCTAATCCAATTAGTCAAGAAACATACTCGCGACGAGAATATATTACTACAAATGAGGATCTTGTTAATAGCGTTGAAACTGGAGAAAAGTTTGGTATAAACAATCACCGCCAAAGTAATTTTGAGGTCGTTTACAATACTCCATGTAATGTTGGTCAAAATGACAACCTCTAATACAGAACCGATTCTAAACGTACAGATCTTGATGACCTTAACATTGGTCTCGACACAGCCAAACCTGGGATGATATGATCAATGAAAGTGACATGAACATAGCTTGGAAAAGCTTCACAAAAACCTCCAAAGCAGCAGAGGAAACATCTATGAATGCGTGGTGGCAGACGGTCTATATAACGAAACCAAGGTGGTGGTACGTACGGTGAAATAAAAACAGAGACCGTTGTCTAAGAAAGAAGTTCCTAAGGAACTCAAGAGAATCCTATACAACCAACACGATAGCGTAAGGTACGTAAAGTTGCCTAGAAAAAGTAAGAGAGTTACATGACAGAGTAAACGTCAATGTGAAGCGTATACTGATGAAAATAAAATAAACCCAGAGGAGTTTTACTTTTACGGTAGAAGCAAGAGTCATTACCCAGTCAATAGGTCTATTACGAAAACGGCGACTTGGTTCAAGACAAAGAAGGCATGGCGAAAATATCAAATGACTTTTGTATCTGTATTTACGATCTAAGACACAACCCATGTCCTGAATCCAGTTTACTGATACGAGAGGGCAAAGTTCAACAAGTTGCCATGAAAGATGAAGACACATTTTCAGCAATAAAAGAAATTAAAATAAATAAATCGGCAGACCCTGAATAATTTATCCGAGAATAATGAGAGGCGAAAAATCTGAGAGTTAAACCTACCATGCCCTTTTCAGTAAGTCATTGTTACATGAAAAGTTCCAGATGAATGAAAGTTTGCCAATGTAACACCGATATTCCAAATATGTAATAATTCACTGCCAGGAAATTTTCTTCCTATTAGCTTCACGTCGGTCTTTAGAAAACTTACAGAAACCATCATTCGAGGTAGAATTATAAACCATGTAGAGAACCAACATTTGACAAACGATTCTCAGCACTGGTTTTCGACGAAATGCTTGTTTAAAAAACCTGCTTGAATTCTTTTGATATATTCAATATGCATAACGAAAGTAAGGCAGTTATCGTTATCTGTAAAGGCTTTCAAAAGGCTTTCGTTAAAGTTCCGCAACAAAGATCACAAACAAAAATTAAGTCGCAGTAAGAATTCTGTTGACGTGCAGAAGGTAAATGAGGAGAAAAGACGGACGTAATAATCTCTGGTGACCTAAGACCAAATAGGCAGTGCACAGAAGCAGTGAAAAGAACGAACAAAATCCTTGCTTCATAGGTAGGGCCCTCGAATTTAGGTGCTGGGAAATCATCCTAACTCTTTACAGTTCACCGATTCGTCAACATCTTGAATATTGTGTTCAGTTTTGGTAGCCTTACCTAGAAAAAAAAAAAAAAAGGAGGCAGATTGGAAAAAGTACAGAAGTCACCTAAGAACTGATTCGTCTGACTTTACTCGTAGTAATGGATACAAACTTGAGGGCAAACGATTTACCTCGAATGAAGCGAAGTCCTTTTTCTTCAACAGGATGGCTAAGATATGGAATGACCTGTCACACAGAGTGGTCGAAAGTAGTACTATTGATACGTTTAAGAATAGACTTGACACTTCGCTTCAAACCCACGACTTTTATTATTTGCCCCTCAACAGTCAAAATGATAATTTGCAGATATTCTCTGAATTATCTGTATTCTTTCTAATATCTTCCAAACTATTCTGCGAGTTTCTGAAATCTTTCACTATCTCAAACAGCCTCCAAAGGACCCACTGGTCTGTTGTTGTTTGTATTTCTTTGTAATCTTTGTTTTTTTCTCCTACTCTATTCGTTCCAACCCTTTTCTGATCCTTCCCGTAAGGCCTGGCATCTAATGGAGTTTTTTTTTTTTTTTTAACCTATGGATGTTCCTATGTTGTGCCTTGGGAAGAACCACATTAGGGAGATCTTGTATACTTTGCTTTTTATGAATAGACTATTCATTATAACCTTAAGACTGTCATGTACCGAGTGGGAGCTACATCAAAAACTCGACCTTCTTCCAGAGTCATTTCTACTTCGGAATAATAGACACACACGTGACTTCCTCACCCTCCAGGTGTCCTGCTCGACCGTGAAAGTCCCTCAGCTTTCATATGTACACCGTGTTTTCCAAGCGTGCCGGACCACAGCTTTTAAAAGCAAATTATCCGCAGGGAGTGAATAAGCGTTATGCATTCGTCACGCACACCATGAACTCAAAATTTCGATCATTCGAAACATTAGTTTAAAGCTAAAAAAAAAAAAAAAAAATCCAGTTCATTCTGATATTAAATTCCTGAGTTTACAGCATCATTCCCCTGAAACATGAGTACTACCAGTGAGAAAGTATTCCAACAACTGTATATGAAGAGTACAAAAGGTTTAAATAAAGAGCTAAATACCGAAATTATGACCAAAGGCTTCCCATAAAATCGTGTCATGCGAGGAACCTCAAATAAGTGTCTATTCATTAAAGTTTAGTGCTCTAATAATGCGTTCTAGATTATCCTATATCATCGTCATGGGCGGGACCGTACGAATTCGTTTTCAGGCCTAGCATGAACAATACCGTCTACCAGTGCCTCCATACCTAAAATGGCGGGGGGTTTAGATTTTGCAGATTACTAGTGACCACCGCAGATCGTCTTGTTTATATATTTACCAGTGATGATCGCAATATGGAGTAATTGTAAATGACAAGATTTCGTCATAAGAGATAAGGCGGGACGCGATAGTGAGGATAAGTCTCGTCATGGTGATGGTTACCCCTCCCTGCACACAACACCACACACACACGCCATCCTTATTCCCCGCACACTTGCCTCCGACCGCGATCCATCTTCTCTTTTATTCAGTTACAGCCTGAAAGTACTTGTCTGACTCTCACATCATCCACAAAACCCGTAGCGCACCAAGGTACACTCTACTAAAGTGTTCAAATCAGAGCGTCTGCGAGAGACTGCAACTCGTTGGTGTGGGCGGCGGGCAATACAAGTGCGGCGCCTGTGTGGTGGCTTCACTCTCGTCCTCACCGCTGATAACCAGTGTCTTCCCGACAGCCCAGGCGTCTCAACCAGACACATCACGCAACGATCTCAGCTGACGACGTTACGACACAGCTTTTTTTCCACACGTTTTGAACTGGCGTACGTTTTGCTGGTGAATGAAATGCTCAAACTGCTTTGTTGTGGTGTTGGAAAAGAATAAAATCTGAGTAGTTTTGCAAGTGAAATATTGCGCTAGATTTGGACTGTTTGGAAGCTGCCTACAAGTGCTTACCTTTAACTAGTTGGATATATCAATAAGAAACCTGCTTTATTTTCGATCAGTGCATATAAAGTTAACGGGAATCATGCCTCTATCAAGGATTTTATTACTACTGATGTTGTATGCGAGCGGCAGCCGCTGTGCACTGAAAGACAGCCAAAGACTTACACACACATACCCTTTGTACCACCGCTTTAAGGCGACCGTTCTGCCTGGCGAAGACATCCATTTAAACAGACACGAAGGGAAGCCATACAAGCTAAAAACAGCGACACGAACCTTGGACAGCACTTTGAAAACAGAAAAATTCCATAAAAATATCGATAGCCTTTCGGGCTCAGGAAAAGAAAGGAATACCATAACCGAACAAAATCTTGGGAACGACTCTGAGCAAGAAATTCCCGAGAAGACATCGAAGCGGAGGCTAAGCTCCCAGACAATGGCTTCAACCTTAAGCGCCTCCCACAGTCTACGGAAATCCACAATGAAAGACACAGTGGATGATGTGCGTGACAGTCGGTTACGGTGGATGAGGAACCAAGGAGAACTAACTCGGGCACCAGAACTAACTCGGGCACCACTGCCGAGTCCACAAGTGTGTGCAACCATCGAGCGGGAGTCGACCGTGCGAGGAACCGCCCCTCCCATGGTGTGCGACTTGTGTCCCACTACCGTCGACAACAAGAACCCTCTCTCCCCTTGCACAGTACGTATACTCACACTCTTATTACGATTCCTATAACAGGAAATTGTTAACATACTTGCATTGTCTTCCTGAAAGCTTTTAAGTATCGTTGGATGCATATAACTGGTCAAATGCTACTCACACAAGGCTTTGTATCAATATGAAACACTAGACTGACTCGCTCAGCTCGTGCTAATGAAAATGTACTGGAGCTAGCTGTCTGCCAAGGACAGGGAAATACTGTCCCCTGGTTTAGTAATGGTGTCAAGGACAGAACAGGTGCTGAGGTAAATGAGTCTAGTATATCTGAGATTTCATCTAAGGTTGTCCAAGTGGCTGGTGATAAAGCTATGAATATCTTACAATGAATATCGACTACAGACATGGGTTTTGAGAGTAAGAAACTGGATGAAGAATCTTCGAGGATTCTTGGCAAAATGGTGAGCAAGAGAATGTTAGGAAATGAGACTAAAATTACGAGCTTGAAGTATTTATTCTACGCTTAACTCTATAGTTTTCCAGTGTCTGCAAGTTATCTGGTGTAAAGTGTAATTGTAAACACTTTAATAGATTCTTTTTGTTTAGATTAACAAAAAACAAACATTATTAGGATGTGCTGAGTGTGATTATTGTGTGTACTATGTAAGAAACGTATATAAGTGTATTGATTGCCCTGTCTCTTGAAATAGTCAACCGCAGAGGGAAGAATGAACGGTTTGGTTGGTTAAGCCAAATGTCCCGGGTTTCGAAATGGGTTCGAGATTGGTACACTGCAACGATAAACAACACGTGACGAAGACTATGAAATGAGTGTAAATTACCTACTTCTACAGTAAGGAAAAGTTCTTCACTCGTGGGACCACATTTTATATAGTCATTCTTTTTCAAAATTCTTTGTCCACATTCATAACTCAGCTATACTTTCATTCATTACACTTACACTATAAAAGTATTCATTATATATTTTCTGAAAAGTTTTTCGTTAAAATTTACGGTCTCTGGTTGTTCTACAATCTTTGCATCTTTCGAAGAATGTTCACTGGTGACATCACCAAACTGGGTTAAAAACTTGAAGGGTGTTAATCAAGTCACTCCTCGCTCCTCTCCTCCTTGGTGGACAAAACTATGGTTTCTAACCTCTCACTGTGACTCAGTTCTCTTACTTCTGACACCATCTTTGTTGCCGTCTTCTGGAACGTCTCTATTAGTTCTTTGTTAATTTAGAGCAGTGACCAAACTTGGGAAATGCATCCTAGTTTTTTCCTCAAATACGATGTGATCGCTTGGCTCAATACTTCCTTGCTCATGGGTTTGACGACGATTCTAATAATATGCCAGAGGGTTAGGTATCCTGTCGTGTAGAGGCTATTCCTAAGAGCGAAACTATTCATTCAAAAATACAGTATACGGTAGATATCTATTCGTAAAACGAGAAAAGTAAATATCGCTAAAACAGTATTTCAAATGAAGCTAATTTTATGTCGACTTTAGCTAAAAAGGGGTTACCTAACCTTTTCAGTTGCTACGTATGTCAAAGAAAATGGCCACGTGCATTACATTAGGGAAGATTAAATATACCCACTCAGTGGCACCTTGCTGGCAGTACCAACTGGTTGGGTAGCTGTTTCAGGTGTACCTTAGTAGGTGGAATGTAGCGGGTGGCAGTCAAGGGAACCCATCTACAAGGTCACGTGGCCTTCACAGATAATGACAGCACCAGATGGTATGTGTGTGTTACCACCACACTCGCATTGTATAAGGTCAGTGGTGGACGTACAGCGGCCCCATACCCGCCCGTCCCTGTTACTAGTGAGGCAGCTGGTGGCAACACACCTCCGTCCACCTCACCTTGTGCTTCGGGAAGACGATTAAACTGCTAAACTTTTGTCTTCTGAGCTCTGACAGAAATGGCTTCTCGTGTACAAAGAAGTTCAGCGTACGTAGATCTATTAAAATGGGTCCTGGTGACTTTTAAAGGCTTATAAAAATATGATATCTGCATTTGTGGCACTGGTTCAATGGATTTCGTTCTCTGCGTCGGTTAGTCTTTAACTTTGCCACATCTCGTTTCACGTCCTCGCAGTTTAATCAGTCTTCCAGTGAGGTTTGGCAAACCTGTGAACACATGCACCAGCATCGTTCTCTAAACTAACACAGAAGTCACTCTGATAACACTAGATAGATACGCCTGCCTCCCATGCACGGCCATTCAATATCTTTTGTTAGAGTCTGTGGCAAATAAAGTGTGATTCATGCTGTACTTCACCATCTAGTTAGGTCTTCAACAACACCAAATGACTCTGCTGGTAATCAATACCACCAAGTAACTCTACTAGTAAACGCACTCATGACACGAACTTATTTAGAATCTAAAATGGAAATTCAAGTAGTTACTGTAGCTGTTAAGTCTAGATGTGAATGAATGCATCACAGTTCTTTACTTGCTGATTAATTCAATCTTGGACAGACAAACGGAAGAACATTACCTGCGACTAAATTTTTGGAAAAAAAGGATGATGTAACCAAAAATTGATGGTTATTAATTCGTACCATACACACATCAAAACTTTTAAAATATTTTCACTCATCGTAAAACGAACGTGAATCATACGGTAAAAACCTTCGTTAAGAAAATACGTTGTAAAGTCTGTCATAAAAAAAACCCAGAAAAGTGCGATAACATCAGGGATGATCTCATCAAAACTAAACCTAAATTCAATGCAAGGTGGTACGACGAAGAAACAACACAAACTCACCCATCGCAAGGGTTATTTACGGGCTTCCCAAGACGAATACCACTAACCACCACACGGTGTCATGCTGGAACTATATACACATCTGAAGCAGTGGTGATACGTAGAACAAGGGTACGTAAAAATGAGGAGTCAACTGGTCGGTGGCTTTTGTGCTAAAAAATGAAAAAGAATGAAGTACCGCTAGCGAAACATGTCAACCCTAGACTGTTGCGCATACCGCTCTCACTAAAAGTTAATTTCTCCCTGGGTAAGTTTAGGACTATATCAGTCGTTTCTTTTCTTAATCTTTCTTGTATGTTATCCTATGATTTTATAAGGAAGCCTATTTTCCTGTAATTCAAAAACACCCATTTTTCATGCTGCAGGTGTATTTCAGGGACTCTATCACAATCCTCTTTAATTTTGATGGTATTCGGTGGTTTGGAGTTTAAGGATATATCACTGGTCAGAAATTTTACATTACTCTGTTTCCATGGGATTTTTTTTTCTTAAATGACGGTCTTTATAACGTTCACTGGTGACGAGATGCGTGTAGCTATAAACTGTGATGAATGAGTGGCGTGAAGTGGCGAGTACATGCTGATAAACAATGAGAGTGGCGTGAAGTGGCGAGTACATGCTGATAAACAATGACTGGAAGCCTGGCTCTATTTCCTGGGAAGCTTCAAAATGTAAGCAGACTACTTTTACCATTTTCCAACCTGGGAAACAAGCATTAACGGTGCTGAAATTATGTGTGTGCAGTGTGTGGGTAATTCCGGGACGGGCGCTGGGTTGATCAGCATCACGTGCCCGCCCACCACCTCCACTACCGACCAGATTCACGACATCTTCACCAACACCGATTTCATCACGACCCGCGTCTTCAGGTAGGTTTCCTGTGGCGTTCCCTTGATTAATGAAAGCTAACGCATTGTGTGCCTGTCTGATTTTAATTGCAATTTCGCATTACAATAAACCCTCAAGATTATTTCATCTTCATTTACCTTATTTAGTGAAGGTTCCCCATTAAAACGTGGTTCCAATATTTCTTCGAAGTTACTGAGAAGAATAGGGTTTGTTACAATGAGTTTAGGTAATCGTTACTTTTTTCATGTTTAAACTTTAGAAAAAATATGATTACATAAAGGACAAAAGGTGTTAGAGGATGGATACCAAGTGATTAAGCATATCAAAAAGAGAAATATATATTTCCTTAGACTGACACGGCTAAATAGCCTAATTTAGCTGAAGGGTTGAATTCATCAAGCAACAGGGTAACGGGGTTCATAAGGTTACCGTACTTAGCATAGAGCTTCACACCCAGTCCACTTTGGTATATTGTTCAATGGCAGTTGCAGAAGAGCAAGTCTACTCATGAAAATTGTACATAAGGTTAGGTTTGAATTTGGTCATGTTATCTGTATTACTTGTAATACAAAGACATTTCATTAAGTGGGATTTTCCATGGTAACTCGTATTTCTTTTTCGCTATTGCCTTTTTAATGCTTGGGTTATGAATAGGGAAAACGTGGGGTTAGATATTTGAACAATGTCCAATACCAGCATAAAAACGAAGATAATTTGCCTGTTCAAATGCAAAAAATGGATATTTTTTTGTCGTTAATGAGATGGCACACTCCATTGGACGGCGTAAACAGTGAGTTTGTTTTTCTGTGGATATATAAGAATTTGACCTTGTATGGGACACATCACCCATGTGATATATTTCATTCTCTGTATAGATAACGCACCCACCATATTTCCAAGCCTGTTTACATCAGATTGATTGGATGCATGGCGAAAATCAGTGGTGTTTCATCAATAATTATGAAAATTTGCCATTCTTTGACCCCCACAGGTAAGGTATCTTGTTTTAAACATTATTCGGTTTGTAAATCAATTGACGAACCGAATAAACGGTCTTCCGAGACTAAGCGTCGGGAGAAGGTTTGTCCTCGGCTGTTCGTAAAAATTACCGAGACGCCATAGGCGCCCTTCCTGTTCTAGTGAAATATTTTGACGAAATTGGTCCGGAAGATTCCTTACAATACCAACTGTTGAAATCAAGTGCTTTTACCCAACGATTTTCCTCTACTTCAAAGCTTCAGGGCTTAAATTTGCGGCACTAGGTGCTATACGTAGAATCCTCAGCGCTTGCAGAGTGTAGGGAATCCAACGTGTCCTCTTTCTGACACACGTGCTCCTTACGCCGCGTTGCGTTTTCCCGTCACACAGCAAGAATGACACGATTTCATCATCGGGAATAAACCTATGTGACAAGTCTTCACCTAGTTTGGTACATGTCAAGAGATAACTGATCACTATCAAGCTATAGTCAACGAACAATGTCCCCGAACGTACTGGGGATGGAGGTACTGGGTGTAGTGCTTTACGCTGAGTACGGTAATGTAAACTATAAATTCCAGGGAGGAATTTCGAACGAAACCCAAGTTTTGTTACCTTATGTTGAAGGATCCAGTATGTAGTTACTTGCAAAAAATGGACGAAATAACTTCTACATGTAGGTGTGGTTTCAATATTATTTCCTGGCAAATAACCATTCAGACATTCTTCACTTTTCCTTTCATATCCCTGGGCTGAGTAAGCTACAGTGACGGGGTTCACGAGACTGCATATGACTTATCCAAAAAGACTGAGGTTCTTGAACGTATTGTTTGAGGCCGAAGCTTTCTGTGTCCAGTCCTCAGTAAATGGTCTTTGTCCCTACTTCAGCCAACAGACCACCATCCAGGTCGTGTCCCCACAACTGTATCGTGTTTACATAATCCACATCGTCAGTCTTAGAAAAAAGAAACTTTTCTAAATCAACAAGTGGGTTCTTCCAACACTAATAACAATGTAGAGAAACTTCCTGTTCGAAACTAAACCAGTTTATGACATTAATCTCACACGGTAACAAAACACCTGTGGCACTACGGTTTTACGATTCGAATGGACAACAAAGCTTCCAATATGATTACATTTTTTTGATTTTGTAATTTAGCAGGAGGATAAACGTACTTCCTTCTGTCGATCACAAATATGCGAATGTCAGGAGTAATTTTGCTAACAAGCTCACATTTATTACACGTTATCTTTTGTAATCCGCGGTTTGTCAAATTTTTAAAAGACTTTCTTGGCCTCTGCAGATGTTTCACTGAACTTCGTACTTTGAAGCTTCGCTACACATTTATCACCGCCATAAACGATATGTATCCAGAAAAATATCCAAATAGAAGTAGATCATGCTCGTAGAACACCACGATGCTGAATAATTCATCAACCAATAAATGATGAAAATATAAAAGGGTCTACCTTTCTCGTTACTCATTTTCTATATTGGCAATTGAGAACTCGTTTTCTCTTACCTTTCATAAACTCGAAACTTAATCTAACTGTCTGAAGGCCATATCGTCTGATTTTATGAATGTGAACTAAAATTTGTGGGTACTTATTCTTTATTTGACAAACTATAGATCTAATTACAGTATAACTTTGAATGAATCATTAGAATAGCAATGCAAGACCCAATTATTCCAAGAATTTTTCTTCCATGAGTGATAGTCAAATATTTTGTGTATTTCATCTTTCTTTGTTAGATGCTTATCTCCACCAGCTCAGAGGCAAATTAGATTACTATTTCTCAGTTAGCCTTCGGTGCTAGGCGTATTTACAGTCGTTCGACCGTCAACGATGAAGCCCCTAGCAATTCATTAGATATTTTGCACTAACAAGATTTCGGTTTCATTAAGTTTTCTGCTGTTCACTCGCTGTCGCTCCTCTTGACGAAATAAAGGATGGTTGGGGTGTATTATGAAATCGCCCAGTGAAGAAAATTCAAAATATGGGCATTATTTCGTAATGATAATATCTTTGGAATTATCTGGATGTTAAATATAGTCAATAATATCATTGAAGTTCCTATAGCAAGAAAAGACAGCTGTTGCACAGAAGTTAATAAGAGTCCGGCGACCATTTTTGAATGAAAATATATTCATATGAATCATAAAACAGCTGGTACCAATTACTGTTCTATTAAACGCTTTAATATGCTGTTTTAGTTAGAGAAAATTTCGTTATCATAACCATACTTCATGTTTGGGAAGGTGGGGAAATGGACAAGGTTGTATCATTGTTTACATGTCTAAATCATGAAACAGCTAAATAAACATAGGGATGCTTCTGTTTTTCCTTTTGAGGGGACTGAAGGTAAATAACTGAATGTAAAGACGAGATCAAAAGAATTACATATTCTAATGATATCACAAAACAAAATGAATTTCGATTTCTAAGTTAAATCACAGGTATTGATAAGTTATTTGGTTTACCTAAATGTAAAGTAAAGGCTAGAGAAAACAGTATCATTGGTTTCCTAACACTTGGTAGAAGTTAGTTACGTCTAGTAGTTTCACACGCTTGAAGTTAGAAGGCAGAAGAGCCCGTGTATAGGAACAAATAATGAGTATTTCCTGCACGTTTATCCTACGCCAGGAACAAGAACACCGAACATGACCGGGGGTTTCGGTGTGACGATAGCCGGGAGGCCTATGAAGGTCGAGCACAATAAAAAATCAATTAAATCAAGAGTAAGTGCAATACTTCTATAAATCAATACCTCTAAGAACCTCATATGATGTCCCCTGGTAGCCAACATTTATTTCAATTTCGCTGTTACTTGAAATGTTCTATGGCATCGTCTTTACACTGCTTTTCTTCATTGGATTTGAACTTAGGTCCAGATTTTGTATGTACACTGGCTTGTGCGTGCTGTGCGGTGTGTGTTCATCTCGCAAAGACTTCCAGTCCCAAATTCCTTACTACCATATGATGGCATCGAGCACGGTGACATTGAAATTTTAGATCAATCTCGGCCTGTCAGCTAAGTTACGGTAAAGGTTTATGGACATTTTTCGCCAAGTTTCACTTACGTCTTAATTCGATATCGCATGAGTAGTTTACTCATTCAGTCTCACAAGAGTCCTTTATATCTCATGTAAGAAATGAAAGGTGTCCATTGATGTGTTTTTCTTCTACTCTCTCGATCTACTTTTGTGATGCAATTAGATTATGTTTCCTTATCTTGAAATTGCCCCTCCCCCCATTTTTTTTTAACTAGTTAACATGCGGAATTGGGGTTATCACTTTAATCTGAAACATCATAGATCGGAAACGTCATAATAACGAACCATAATTATTCCGAAAAATAATGTGATGGCAAATAGGCTAGATAGGGAAACATCCACATAGGATGGGTTAGGATTTGTGATGTTTTGAAATAATGATGCTTAGTAATTATATTACCTCGGAATATCATGGTTATCCCGAATAAACAAAAAACTGACTCGTTTATTCTTATCATTCCATCATGTCTGTGGCCGGAGAATATGTGTATAGAAAAGTTATACATGACAGAGAAGTTAGAAGCAACTTAGTATAATGGATATCATTGCTGAACATAACTAGACACATTCACTTAAGGAATATATTTATGTTAACCATACGTCCTGATAATACAAAGTAAATTTGGTCGGGTCCATATAATGTATTTGTTACAGGGTAAGATACGTAATGCATTTAACATTTAATTACCATTATCTATTGTTGGCCTCTCTGGAGATGTTATTCATGTGAAATGTGAAGTCTGAGGTCAGTGATGTAGACACAAACTAGAACACCATGTCTTAGAATTTGAAAATATAGAAGCTTTTAGGGATAGATCTAAACAAACCCTGCAAGAAATGTCACAACACCTTATTGTTAATAACGAGATGCCTGAAATTTTAAGTTTGTATTTACTTTTTTGCATCTAGTCGGTAAAACTTACCATATGAAACGATGTCATGTTTGTAATGAAATGCCAATTATGAAAAAATAATATCATGTAATGTCAACCCATTGGGGTCTGACTAAGATCCTTTGTGACCCCTGTAATCCTTTTGCGCTGCCTCTCACATGATGAGCATGGAGTACACAATAAATTTTGCCGGGTTACCGTTACAAATCAGGTCATCAAATCAGTCATTAAGGCCATCAATATCACGTTATAAACATAAATCGGGAAATCTTGAACACCCACAGGTATCAAAAATAATTCTAAGGCTATAAATACTCTGTATATAGGGCCCTAGTATGAAACTCCTTTACCAAATAAATCATATTCAGAATACTGAGGATTAGGTAGGCACATATCAACAGTTTGGCAAAGGTATAAATAACCCAGGTGATATCTTGGTGGTACAGTCATGTTGTCTGCCATCATGAAGGATCATGGAAATCCCTTCTGTCTAAAAGGAGTTGGTTCTTCACGTAGAAAGTAACCTCCCAGTGAGACCAATAGTATCATCTACCGCTTTGTGGGAGCTAATCCCGTTAGGTCTGCAGCTGCTTATATGGCCTTCAAGAGCAATGCAAGCATCTCCACAATCTGTGGCACATTAGAATTACAGCTAAAGTCTCTTGTTATGAATCGATCGGGTTAAGCCACCATCAACTACGGTTAACAGATGTCGTCTTTGATGGTAGAACATAATTAATACTCTCCTTGACAATAAACTTCACGAGATTAATGGTATAAACTTCGTTCAGAATATCAAAAGACACGTAACGGAGGTTCAGACGAGCGGCTACAACATCGTCGTCTGGTAGCGTCCTGAACGTACTGGTATTGTCTTTACGATGATACACAGAAGCAAAACATGAGTGATATAGAACTGATGTTCAATTAGAGCAAGGTTTTTCTAAATTTCTGCCGTCCAGACTATTTTGCTGAGCACCTTGCAATGGAACAGAACAGTGAAAGAAAGAGAAGTATTATAATAAACATTCTCCAGCTTCTCAATTCCTCCAAGTATCATATGGTTATGTAAACAGATTTACTTTACGTGGGACGAACGTGAGCGGGGTGCTGAGCCAAGACCTGTGGGGCGATTTGAACTTTGTCCAGGTGGTGATCGTGCAGAACATGATCAACCACGTGGATAACAAGGCTTTCATCAACTCGGCCAACAGCCCTCACCTTGCTCAACCTTGGTAAGTGTCGGAGGAGCTGCCTTCTAAATGCTTTTTAATCTTCACTGACGTAGGCTTTTAACTGAAAATCTCCCCATTTTGGTACCGAATATTTCTTTTTTCATCTGTTACCTCAATCAGTCTAAGTACAGAGCACTTACCCATTCGCTGTGGTAAAAGAGTAGTTGCATTACATCCCAAAGTGTTCCAGACTCAAGTCCTGCCAACATCTCTCGCGTTGATTTGTCCTCTGAAGGTTATACAGTGTATGGAAACGTGTATGTCTTGCAGTAATACGGTCTACCGTCCTTCACTGATAACCAAGGGACGTTGCAGATACCAACCAGATCAGCGAGTACGTGACGACGGGCGTGGACGACCTGCCCAAACTACAGACTCTCATCCTGAAGAGGAACCGCCTCACCTTCATCTACTCCCACGCCTTCAACTACTCCTCCCTCATGCTGCTCGACCTCTCTTACAACACGATCGACAGCGTCGGCAAGAACGCCTTCGCGGGTAATGCAACGGTTGTTTTACTGGTCTTCAACCACCTCGCCATATCTTGGGAGTAATATTACCCATCCCCCAACACTGGAGATCTGTATCCAGGATAATCAAATAATGTACACGTGTCTTGTGCTGTAATGATGGTGAAAGATAAAAAAAAAAAAACTCCATTAAAACATTATATTTACATTGCGTGTGGCAGTCTCCACAGGACTGAGCTTGACCCCAGTCGTATGTAGGGGGGACTTGTCTTTGATACCTTTCGTCTCCTGCAGCGTTGGACAAGCTAGAGGAGCTGTACCTGGACCACAACCAGCTCACCTCCCTGGACGATGACACCTTCTACTTCTACAACCACAACCCCCACTCCAACTTCCTCCAGATAGATCTCTCCTGGAACAAGATCTCCTACATAAGGTGAGGCGCCCCTTGGAGCTCCTACAGACACTACAGTGTTCCCTGCACTGTATTGCTTTTTTCACTGATCATCTTTCACTGTAGTTCCTTGGCTGTGAAATCCCATCACTGTGGTCCCTTGACTGTCGTCCCATCAATGTGGTCCCTTGACTGTCGTGCCATCACTGTGGTCCCTTGACTGTCGTGCCATCACTGTGGTCCCTTGACTGTCGTGCCATCACTGTGGTCCCTTGACTGTCGTGCCATCACTGTGGTCCCTTGACTGTCGTGCCATCACTGTGGTCCCTTGACTGTCGTCCCATCACTGTGGTCCCTTGACTGTCGTGCCATCACTGTAGTCCCTTGACTGTCGTGCCGTCACTGTGGTCCCTTGACTGTCGTGCCATCACTGTGGTCCCTTGACTGTCGTGCCATCACTGTGGTCCCTTGACTGTCGTCCCATCACTGTGGTCCCTCGACTGTCGTCCCATCACTGTAGTCCCTTGACTGTCGTCCCATCACTGTGGTCCCTTGACTGTCGTCCCATCAATGTGGTCCCTTGGCTGTCTTCCCATCACTGTGGTCCCTTGACTGTCGTCCCATCACTGTGGTCCCTTGACGGTCGTCCCATCACTGTGGTCCCTTGACTGTCGTGCCATCACTGTGATCCCCTGACTGTCGTCCCATCACTGTGGTCCCTTGACTGTCGTCCTATCACCGTGGTCCCTTGACTGTCGTCCCATCACCGTGGTCCCATCATCATGGTCCTAACCGTGGCCTTCAGCATTCACCACAACCACCCAGTAGCTGTCGCTGTCCACCCTGGGATATAAGATGAACACGCTGTATCCGGAGTAGGTGACTGTAGTCATTGTTGTTGTCTTGCAGTGATGACGCCTTCCGTGGCCTGAGGAACGTCCAGATCGACCTGCGGGAGAACCAGCTCACCACCATCTCCCAGAAGATCTTCTACCCCATCATCCTCGACAGCCAGTACTTCGCCTTCTTAGCCTTCGATGGTGCGTAGTCTAACGTCCTTCTTCTCCACCCTATTACCCTCCACTCTCTCTCTTTCCCTGGTAGGTTATAGATGGTAGACAGTCATCGACCAGGGAGCTGGCTATATCACCGATGCTACCGCCTTGGGTACTGGGAGTGTTAGCGCAAAGACAGCACTTCAGTAGCTCTTAGTATCAGTCCTTTGGCCCAGGTTTGCTGCCTTGTCCCTCTGTCTCACCCAGACGTGGCCTGGTGGCTTCCAGGAGGATGTAAAAAAAAAAGTACTCATCGTATAATATTGGTGGATGAATGAGATATGATGATTGAGGACTTGGCTAATGCAGACAGCGTACAAAAACTTAACAAGTTGTACGATACTAAAGAAAGTTCTACAATAAATGATTCCCCACGAGTGTAGAACTCCCTCCCTCCCCGTACAGTACAATACTCAGGCCAAATGGCGTCAAAGTAAGTTCCTTAAATATCATGGTTGCTGAGTAACACAGCTAGAGACAAGGTATCGTGTGTCTGAGCTGCTGAATAAGATAAAAGAACCTTGAGTAGATCATGCAGACATGAGAAACTGGCTGGCAATTTAAGCCAAATATTTGTAGCTTAGAGAAAAAATGAGAGGTGATATTCGAGCTGGATAAACATCACATACAGTACTGTACAGGGAGGGAGTTTTACACTCGTGGTGTCCAATCTCGAACATTCTGTGCTATCATACAATTAGTTAACTTCATGTATGCTGTCTCTGCATCACCCATGTCCTCAATCATCATATTCCATTTACCCACCACTTCCTCCACCCATTTCCTCCTCGTGTCACCCATACTGAATCTACCTGTATTCACGTCACCCATACTCCCACAACCTGTACTTGAGCCGCCTATATTTCTGTATCTCGTTCTCATACCACCCATACCAGCAGGACTCTCGTCCCTTAGATCTTCAAAAGGAATTTGATAAAGTACCCCACAGGAGACTAGCATTTAGATTAAAATCCTTTTTTTTTTTTTTAAATAGAAAATAATGCAGTCACTAGAACTAATTTGAGTAAAACTGAAACGTATAATGCTAGTGTGAGAAAGAGTTTCTTTCCAAACAGTATCATCGAAGAATAGAACAAGGTGCACATTCAAACACTGTTAACACAATGACTGTCAGCGTCTTCAAAAACCACTTGGACAAAAATTTCATCAGTTGAGGAATTTTCTGAATGAAGACAGAGAAAAATATTACATTAACGTAATTTTTTTGCATCTTTTTAATCGCGAACTAGAAAGATAACTCCTGACTAAAACCTTTACCAGAACGTAAAGTAGTGTAACTGTAATTTGGAGCAGCGTCGTGTATAGTACATCTATTACAGTGGAGACAATTGACAACAAATATTCCATTGTACTCTTCCTTCTACAGATCTATCCTACACTATACTTCAACAATGCATGGCTCTCCCTCTATTCTTTCCCAGTTTGCTTTTCTAACCTCAGTTAGAGCAGTGTAGAGTAGAAGGGTAGTTCACATTACGACAGGCAGGTAACTGCGTGGTGCGGTGTTTTAACGTTGCTGAACACCGAATCCGGCGCGGGTTCGAATCCTAGGCGTAGCAGTCAACCCAGCTGTCCATTCCCTCCTTGCAACTTGTCGATAAACAGATACCTACCTTAAGCTGATATATATATATATATATATATATATATATATATATATATATATATATATATATATATATATATATATATATTAATTGATTCTTCACCCTAGTGATTACATACATAAACGGTTTAATAATTATCATGTTATGCTGACGCTTGTTTTTTAGATCAAAGAAGCTAACTGTACACACAAACACCCACACTTTCTCTCTAGAGAAGAACAACACAACAGTTTACATCAGTGTAACCAACGTTCTGCGGCAGGTAACGAGATCCGGTGTGACTGTAAGCTGCTGTGGATCGTGGTGGAACCCATCGTCACCAGCTGCTTCGACAACTTCATCTGCGCCGACACCGGCATCCCACTCTACGCCCTAACACCCTCCGACCTGGGCAACTGTACGGACTCCATCTTGCTGTAGCTAATCTTCAGTCGACTACGGCAGCAGGAAGCACACCAGTGTGGCCGGCCCGGTGGTGAAGACGACAGAGAAACAATGAAGGACAATAGACCATGATGGTGTGACTCTGTGATAAATGGCGGTGATGGTGTACCAGTTTATCATCAATACTTACGGATAATATTTTTGCTACGAGAGCCTGAGAGCAGCGTATGGTGCACCACTCAGTAAGGATAAACAATGGCCGACCGTGAGGTACAGCCTAACTTGGGACGTACTGTTCTTACCTTGATTCTATATATTCTATTTGATTCTAGTGACAGTTTCTATTTTTATCAGTGACGCAAGCCGGAGGAGCTTTACACATGATTTAATTTAGATTGTATGTGATGAAAATATATATATTTTTATAGCATAAGCAATTATCCTTTGTGTAAACAAAAATAGATAAAACAGGGTGGGAGAGATGCGTGAGAGAGGTTCCAACTGTACTGCTGCTTCCTTATAACATGACAACCATGATCCCGAGCTTATTTTTTTTTACGTATGTATACAAACTTTCCAAAGGGACAAGGGGGGAAAAAAATGTGCATGCGACTGTGTATAGTCAGACAGGCAAGTAAGAGAAGTCCACTCGTGATGCAGTATGGGAGCAGCAGGTGGTAACAGTTGTCTTCGGAAGTGACTAGTATACACCGTCCTGCTGGGTGGTGGGGGATACTGGAGCAGGCTGGGGAGGTAGACTAGGATACACCGTCCTGCTGAAGGTAGTGGGGGATACTGGAGCAGGCTGGGGAGGTAGACTAGGATACACCGTCCTGCTGAAGGTAGTGGGTGATACTGAAGCAGGCTGGGGAGGTAGACAAGGATACACCGTCCTGCTCAAGGTAGTGGGGGATACTGGAGCAGAAAACTGAAATCAAAGCTTAACAAGGATGTATCCTCACATCTATGATCTCATACAGGGTGCACGATAGCAGGGAAGGGAAGACAGAGGACGAAGGATCTAAATCGACATTCTTGGATAACCTAAAGTTTCAGGAGTTACTGGTGGATGACAGTCCCTCCTGGCAGTGTGAACTGGGAAATCTTCGATAGGAGATGATGGCATCAAAAATATCATACAATCCTGTCCCGTGCAAAGATGCAGTAAACCAGACCAATTGTTAACTATGATAACCGCACTACAATTAAGATGGTACGACTGGTCTCACTCAGTGATGGACAGTCCTAATAGTGGTGAATCTTAAGTACAGTGAAATCGAGTGGGGATGTCCCAGGTCCACATGGAAGTGTAAATTCTCGTCTTTCTTTGAAAGCTTCCTACACCGACACGTCACTAAGTAAGCTAAGCACAGCAGCAGATCCACTGTCATTACCATAGCTACTGGTTAGCGAGGACATAACAGGAATCAAACAGAAACGAGTGACACGAAGAGATACGACAAAGGAATTCTTACAGAGCTGAATGAAGCTTTTGGAACATAGAATACGAAACGGAATTCCACAGATAATGAAAAAAGTTGTACTACATAGTTCCTGTGACGTACATCATTAGAGACTCAATAAATGGATACCACTGGTTCGAGAGAGAGAGAGAGATATTGGGTCTCAACAAAAGCAGAAATTTCCATGAAGAAGATATGAAAAACACAGTAACCAGGCAGCACTTGAAATTATAATAGCCCAAGGAGTGAGTAGAGTGGAATAACGACGAGAGATGGAAGTGATTGGGGGGAAAAAAAGTGGATAGAACAAAGGGAAAGTCTAAACTGTTATACAAATCTATGGGAAGCATTAACTGTAAAAGAGAAGAAGGAGAGCATAAAGGATCTAGATAATTTACTGAAACAGGACGTAGATTAGGAGACGAGAACTGCGTTCCAAAGTAACAGACACATTGCATCTAACACTATCAACATGGAATGGGAGACAAACCATAGAAAATACGAAGAACAATAAACCAAGGAATATTACCATCACAACTCTGGTGATATCTAACCTGAGTACTCAAAGCGTGTGCATGAACACTCTACAGGTTAACTTTCTATGGTCAAATACTCGGCTGCTGATGGATCAGCACTCAGGGAATGTTAGACACAACGTCATGGCTGTACGTGGAAAACAATATGTAAGAGACCACTGATCCCTGACAAAAGGACAGTCTGTGCATTCCTGGGAAAGAAAACCAGGACATAAAGGACTACGTAACAACGAAAGGAAAACTAGCCAAGAAGAGATCATATGGAACCACAGAAGGATCTGCAGTGACACAAGTAACCTAGATAAAAGAGATGGATGATTGAACTCTGTTTCTGGACTGGGCAGACGGTACTTCACACTGTACACCATAGATGTATGGATTAAAAAGTAAAAAAAAAAAAGGTAAATTTTTTCCCATACAGGCAGAGGGAACTCTGTTGTGCCGACAACTACCTGACCAGGGAAGAATAGAGAACATATGTCGAACGTGTCTCCGCTCAAGGCTAGTTGCTGTTTATGTTCAACATGTATCTAAATAACTCGACAGAAGGACCCTGAACCACTGCTTAGTATGGTTATGGATGATGCTTTGTTTCTGAGAGTACTGTGGTGTATTCATGATAATGGCAACCTACATTGTCACCTAACAGGCACCAACAAGGCTATGTAGGAGGATGAAGTTCAAGTAAACCAACTGGACAGTAGAAGGACACTGATATTAGCTTACGGCTTTCCTCTTGCGGGAAGGCAGTTGTAAGAATCCTTCTGCCAGTGTAAGAAGATTGAGTGGGGACATAGTACCAAATTATATCAGCAGAAAACTACTTTAGTGAGTAATTTCACAGCAGCCTTCAAGCATGTGGATGAAGAGATGTAATAAAGAATCCTTTTGTATAAGTTCGACCCAGATAATTGTAAGCATCTCTAGTCTGGTTAGCTCACATGGGGAGACGTAAACATCTACTTGAGAAGGTTCAAAGAGGGACAATAATGAGTGTTAGGGAGGTAAGCAAGCTGAGGGTGAGCAGGGATAGGCCAGTAGAAGGTTATAATCATGGATTGACTTACACTTAAAGTGGGTGAGTGAAAAGTGGAGAGACAAATGCAACTTTCTAACTTCATAATCACTTTAACAACTTTGATACTCAATTTTTTTTTCTTTAGAAAAGTAGAACCCATCGAATTTGGGACAAAAAAGAAGGCAATCTAAAAACAAACTAGAAAAGACATGAAGTAATACTTCTGTATATAATGTTCATGGATGAATGGAACAAGATAAGTACAGGTGCAGTGAGACAAGAAAAAGCGCTAGGAAGTTGTACGAAAGTAAAGAAAGGTTAAAAGATGGCATCGTACTGGTGAAATACTTCCTTTGTACTTATACAAATACGTAGTCACAATCTGGTAATCCTGCATACGAACATGAGAAAGAGAGAAAGAAAGGAAAAGAAAAACAGTTCCCATAGCACATAAACATGAAGGTTCTGATAGACAGAATTATAGACATCTGGCTCTTGGAGACATTAAACTTAACCAGATTTTATCTACCCCACTGAGATATCCCGTCCGAGTCTGAGTTTATTGAGGAAGATGTGTCGAGACCAGGTACAGATCGAATGAGAGAAGGAGGAGCAGAATTGAAGGATGTGCAGAAATGTGTGTTGAGTCGTCTGTGTGTGAGTGCATCTGGTTATCTGTGGAAGGAGATCGTTAAATCGTTGATAAAGAGAAGAAAAAGTGTAGGAGACAGGACAAAACCTTGAGGGACACCACTGTTGATGGATATAACGGAGGAGAGGCTGATCCATCAACAACCACGGAGATAGATCGGCCGGAGAGGAAGCTAGATATGAGGGAGCAAAACAAAAGAGGGGAGCTTAGAGATGAGATCCCGAAACACATAGGATTCCCCAAAAATCTTTCTGGGATGATGAATATCACCAGTGGATCTCGCCTTATGGATGACATACTGGTGGTCAGAGAGGAGAATAAAATTCAAGATGTGTGAGGATATACGAGTTGAGGAGGGATTGAGAGACTTTTGAGATGTCAAAAGCGACAGGACAATAGTTAGAAAGATTATCAATATTGACAAACTCTTGATAACATCAATATCATTGTGTTTTTAAGATGTCGGCATTAATGCTCCTTACTGACCTATAAATGCTTCATATTGTCCTCTATTGCTTCTTACTGCCGATTCCTTATTGACTATTAATGTTCCTCCCTACTCTATAATGCCGCATTGCACTCTAATGCCTCAAATTACTCTATAATGCTCCTTACTGCCCTATCATGTCTTATCTTGTTTTCTAATGCTCCTTACTGCCCTATAATGCTCCTTGCGGCCATATAATGCTTCATACTGCCCTATAATGCTCCTTGCGGCCATATAATGCTTCATACTGCCCTCTAATGCTCCTTGCGGCCATATAATGCCTCATACTGCTCTTAAATGCTCCATCATGCCCAACAAGGCATTCGAGAGAAGATTCTAGGTAATACAGAGGATCATCATCATCATGCAATCAGCGAGCCTCAGCAATGGTGTTCAATGCGATCGTTCACGTCCGACAAATCTACCGTTGACGACATAATAATGAACATGCATGATGCCCAGTACAGCGGCTGATGTCATCTAGTTAAGATTTCAGGAATGATTTGATCATCTAGTTAAGATTTCAGGAATGATTTGATCATCTAGTTAAGATTTCAGGAATGATTTGATCATCTAGTTAAGGTTTCAGGAATGATTTGATCATCTAGTTAAGATTTCAGGAATGATTTGATCATGTCGTTAAGATTTCAGGAATGATTGGATAAAGTTTGTCACGAAACATCTGTGATCAAAAATCAAGTGCTGTGTGCATCCGTGGCTGCAGGACTGGCTGATTGGCTGTAAAAAAAAAAGATTAGTGATTAGCAAGTCAAGCCTCAGGTTGGTTAGACTTAACTAGCGGAGTATCACATTTATTAGTCTTTGGACTAATTATGTTTATAGTAAATTTTAAGTCAAATGATATTGAGTTATGTTGAGAGATATCAATGTTTTGCGGACGAAGCCAATACACTGCAAGTTGAGGTACACCGACACACAGAGAGGACCGTAAACGCCTGCCACCTGGCGGACGAGCCGGGAGACTAGACCCACAAGAAGTAAATAAACTGGTATCCCCGAGCTAGAATGTTTTGCACATGGGCAGCAGTAAACATGAAAATACGAACCATGGCCTGAACTCCGTATATTTCCACACTTCGACGATATGGCAAAGTCTTCAGTGGGTTAATAAAGTTTTGGTAGAGTGAGGAGGGATGCAAGAGAGAGAGAGAGAGAGAGAGAGAGAGAGAGAGAGAGAGAGAGAGAGAGAGAGAGAGATTCGCGAACAATCTTTCACGTTTCACGGATGGAAGCTTCGACTTCGGGTCTACGAAGCTTCACCCTCACTTGTGAATGGTCCGCTGGTGACCGCCAGACTTGAATGTTGGGTTTATGGTCTTGGCATTGTAGGCTTGGCGGTGGCCGCGAGCCAGACCTCATTCCCGGACTAGGGAATTAAATCCACTAAGCGCACGCCAGACATCCTCAACCTACTTACAAGAGGAAAGATTGAGGGTTGAAGAGGAAGGATTGAGAGGAGAATTAACACAGCCATAGCCTCGATCTCAGGTGTTGTTTTAAGCTGGATCAGTCCGATTCCACCAGAAGTGACGGATACAAACTTGTGAACAAGGTTTAACAGCGAATGAGGCAAAGCAGATTTTCTTTAACATGAATTGGTTAATGTAAGGAATGACTTGCTAACAAGACTAGTTTGAAGGCAAACGCTGTAAATACCCTTGGAAGCAGAGCAGGTGGATGCCGGGCCTCAGGTCCACGCATAGTTGTTTGCGTCTCCTAAGGTAAACAAAAGTATAGAGACGAGTCTCATGCCAGTCACTACCGTTGTTTGCGTCTCCTAAGGTAAACAAACGTATAGAGACGAGTCTCATGCCAGTCACTACCGTTGTTTGCGTCTCCTAAGGTAAACAAACGTATAGAGACGAGTCTCATGCCAGTCACTTCCGTTGTTTGCGTCTCCTAAGGTAAACAAAAGTTTACAGACGAGTCTCGTCTCAGTCACCAGCTTGCTGTTGTGGTCTGTCCACTGTAATTATTTTCTAACCTCCCTTGGCATCACGCAGACCCAGTGTGGTCTGGTGCGGGGTCCATGTCCCCGTGTTCTTATACTACAACAGTTACACCAGGTAGATGCTCGACCAGGACTATACCCGATGACCACGTGGTAGTAACACACATACACACAGGACTCTTGCTCTTACTTGCTCGATTGAAAACGTTTCAGTAAAGAATATCTATGCTGGACGAACATCAATGAAAATGATTCACATAGTGAAGGTCATCATCGAGAAGATGGAAATGTGTTAAGTGTCTCATGCATGAGGCACACTCCATGCATCTCACACTCCTCCACTGCCGTATATACTGGTACACACACACATGACCATCTACTCATACCCAGGTATACGAGCTCACCCGTATGGATCACATACGCGCTACTTTGTCCACAAATGTATGACTTTGGATGGTGCGTCAAAGGGTCTCTCCTGATCATAATGAAACTATTTTACTAAGTAGGGATTTATACAAGTAGGGTCATATACAGTTCAGTGGGGGGAAGGGAGGGGAGAGGACCATATACAGTTAAATGGTTCGATGGCAAGACCCTTGAGCTCCATGTGCGACCCTCCAGTATGATAAAATGACCTTTGACCTGACCCGTAACGGTCAATTCAAAGGCTAGGCTATCATATACCCAAGGGTCGTACCGTCGTGCTCTCAGTGGTCGTAACGTAGTGCTCATAGGTCGTACCATCGTACACGACGAGTTAACGTCGAGTGGTGTGGAGGTGAAGCCTGACCGGTGTTAACTTGCAGTGTGCGACCAGCTGGGCACCGAGCGTGGCTGAGCACCTCCTTCTCCTGGCACCACCCCCTCACGGGACACCCTCATCTTCCCAGCCCTGCCTGACACAGGACCTGCAGACACAGGCAACACCTGCACGTACACAACACCTGCAGACACAGACAACACCTGCACGTACACAACACCTGCAGATATTAAGCAACACCAGCAGACACAGACAGAACTGCAGGTATAGACAACATCTGCTGACATAAACATCACCAGCAACAGACATAAACAACAACTATAGACACAGACAAGTCCTGCAGACACAGACAACACCGGCAGACACATTGACAATACCTACAGACGCAGACAGTACCTACAAGCGCAGACAGCACCTACAGACGCTTAAGTATTATTGTCTCGTAACAATCATATCTAAACTGGCACGTCTTAACTGAGTGTTTGAATGAGCGAAGGAACAAGACAGTTCAGTGAAAGGGAGGGCTCAGGCAGTAGAGTAATGGCCCCTCCTCCTAAGACCCCTGCATATTTAAGGTATACTCCTCTGGCTACACTCTCCTGGGTGACGCTGCTGCTAGCGAGAGGGAGGGCTCAGGTGGGAGTGTATTGGCCCCACCCAATACCTCAGCTAACTCGAGGAATATCCCGTGCTCTGCCGTTGGAGCAATCCATTGGGTAGTAGGGTGTTGACAGCAGCCGCCAAGGGTGGTGGTACTTACCATCCAGACTGAGGAACACGTAAGTGATGCCCGGAAACATCCTATTCTGGTCTTAATGTCTCATCAACACGGGATTACCAGGCTAATCCTGCCATCTTCTCCATATAAACACCATACACCTACTCGAACCTCACTTATTTTCTTCACGTGAGTTCTCTTGCCACCTTCTGTCTGCACTATCATTTTTACATGTAAACAAGATATGAGTCCAACAAGCCTTTGGTCCCTTATACCCGGCATCAAGGGCGCTGAGAATCTCCGGGTTCCCGCCTGACTCTACTGCCAGTGAGAGGAAATCCTCAGACAACAGTAGCATCGGATCTCGCATCACAGACCTAACTCTTTTTCTATTCACTGCACCAATATTCGTGGTTTCTATAGTAACCTCTCCTCTGTTGAGCACCATCATCTCCAGTACTTCTCCCAGTATCTTAAATCTTTCTAAGACCCAATGGTCACGAGTCCGGTCAGAGGTGGTGTCTGTGCTTATTCCAACATCAACACACCTGTTGCGCAGCTTGAGGAATTTTGAGTCCCTAAACTGTTTTTATCTGGCTCATGGTCTGTCTCTCAACTACACACCTTTCTTTTCTTTCCCTTACTGCTCTACTAAGGCTAGAATATATTGTCTTCGACTATCTAGTCTCCTGCCACGAGCTTGTGGCATCCTCAAACCTGCAAGCCGAGATCCTCTACCTAAAGGATTTCAACGTTCACCATAGGGAATGGTTGAATTCCTCCCATACGGATGGTGGAGACTGCAGCGCTCACGTTTTCCATTCCCAATGATCTGGAGCGAGTTATCTCCTACCCCACCCATATTCCTGACAGGTAGTGAGCACTATCCAAATATTTACGAATTATT
Source organism: Panulirus ornatus (assembly GCF_036320965.1). Lineage (NCBI taxonomy): Eukaryota > Metazoa > Arthropoda > Malacostraca > Decapoda > Palinuridae > Panulirus > Panulirus ornatus. The sequence goes on along the minus strand of NC_092226.1, from coordinate 12,780,667 downwards.
TTTCACCTCTTATTCTTCACGCTGTAAATAACAATTTCGTCCCAGTTGGTTCATCTGATCACACTCTCATAAATGTCTACTTAACCCAGTTTCTGCCCATCTGTTTATCGAAAATTACTCACAACTTTCCTCTCTTCTTTGACAGTCCTGTATTTCCATCTCTTGACTTACTGAACATTCTTGGTATTACTGTAACATTCAATCTGTTTTTGAAACCTCACATTACAGAAATAGCTAAGTATGCCTCTATGAAACTGGGAGTCCTGTTTAGATGTGGAAATTTCTTTTTTTCTGAGCAGTTGTTCCGTGTATACAAAGGATTGATCCGTCCTTGTATAGGGTACTGTGCTCACATCTGGGGTGGTTCTAGCTCTGCATCTTTTTACTTGACAGAGTCGAGTCGAAAGCGTCCGACTTATAAACTGTCTCAGAATAACTTCAATACTTAACTCGCCCTTAGCCACTTTCCCTCTTCCGTAGATACTACTTTGACTTATGCTCCCGAGAGCTGGTTGCTTGTATGCCTACACCACAAGCTAGAGCACGCAATACTCGGCAAGCTGCTGCGTCACAAGATCACTGCGTGGCCGTTGACACGCAAGGGTGGGCCGTTTTGATAACTATATCCTTCCCTACATCTCGAAGCTTAGGAACTGTCTACCCTCTCATGTCTTTCCCAACAACTATAACCTAGCGCATTTTAAAAGAGTTTTTTTTTTTTCACTTCCTCCAAAATTCGTATATATTTTGCCAAGTCTATTCTTTATCATTTTCAGTAACCTCTCTGTATTTCAATTAAGACCCGGCCTTGATGTGGACTTTCGTCCGTAACTGGAGCCTCCAACGTGAAAAAAGGGAAAAAAATATCTGTACAGACAACAACTGCAGATGTAGACGATATCTGCAGACACAGACAATACCAGCAGACATAGACAGTATCTGCAGATGTAGACAACACCTGCAGATGTAAACAATATCTGCAGACATAGACAACAACGGCAGGCATAGAGAAAACCTGCAGACAGACAACATCTGCAGATGTAGACAACAACTGCAGACATAAACATCAACTGCAGACATGAAATACCTGCAGACATAAACAACACCTGCAGACACTGGTCAAGTTTGGGAGTGTCACCGGAGAGGAAGAAAGAGTGACCAAGTGATGAGAGAACCACTGAGATGAACCGTTCTCCTGGGGGTCGTCTAGAAGAACCATCCTCCCGAGGGGCGTCTAAAAGAACCATCCTCCCGAGGGGCGTCTCGAAGAACCATCCTCCCGAGGAGCTTCTAGAAAACCATACTCCCGAGGGGCGTCTAGAAGAACCATCCTCTCGAGGGGCTACTATAAGAACCATCCTCCCGAGGAGCTTCTAGAAGAACCATCCTCTCGAGGGGCGTCTAGGAGAACCATCCTCTCGAGGGGCGTCTAGGAGAACCATCCTCTCGAGGGGCTACTAAAAGAACCATCCTCTCGAGGGGCTACTAAAAGAACCATCCTCTCGAGGGGCTACGAAAAGAACCATCCTCCCGAGGGGCTACTAAAAGAACCATCCTCCCGAGGGGCGTCTAGGAGAACCATCCTCCCGAGGGGCGTCTAGGTGAACCATCCTCCCGAGGGGCGTCTAGGAGAACCATCCTCCCGAGGAGCTTCTAGAAGAACCATCCTCCCGAGGGGCGTCTAGGCATAAAGAGTACCGCAGTTGGTGCACCGCAGCTCCTTCATGAGGCAGCAACACAGGAATCCGAAAGGGAAGAATATGATGGCTAGGAGGATCCCTGGGAGAGTGAACTCGCTCTGCACCACTCCGGTCTGGTGGGAGGAGAGAGAGAGAGAGTGAGAACCCGTGGTGAGGAAATCATGCCACTTCGATGTGTTGTGGTGTTCAAGTTTAGATCTCATCTGGGATGACTGGGAGATCCCATGGTAGCAGTGACTGTCGGGGACGTCATTAGTGATCTATCCCACGGGCACGGGAGAGAGAGAGAGAGAGAGAGAGAGAGAGAGAGAGAGAGAGAGAGAGAGAGAGAGAGTGAGAACCCGGGGTGAGGAAATCATGCCACTTCGATGTGTTGTGGTGTTCAAGTTTAGATCTCATCTGGGATGACTGGGAGATCCCATGGTAGCAGTGACTGTCGGGGACGTCATTAGTGATCTATCCAAAGGGCATGGGAGCTGGAAGATATCCCACGGTAGCAGTGACTGTCGGGGACGTTCGTGATCTATCCCAGGGACACGGGAGCGACAGCTTTTCAACAAGAACCTTACAAGAATGTGTTGCCTTACCCGGCAGTTGGGACAGTCAGCCTTGGCCAGCACGACTACAGGAGGCGCTGCCACCGGCTCCTGTGATCCGAAGGGAGGTGCTTCTGAGTAGTCAGCGAGGGGCGGCATCTGGTAATTGGCGGGAGGCGCCCTTTGGAAGTCGGTGGGAGGCGCCCTTTGGTTATCAGCGATAGCCGCTCTCTGGTAGTTAGCGGGTGGCGCCCTTTGGTAGTCTGCGGGAGGCGCCCTTTGAGAGCCCGAAGGAGGTGCCCCCTGGTAACCAGAAGATTGTGCCCCCTGGTAACCAGATGGTGGTGCCCCCCGGTAACTAGCATGAGGAGCCCCCTGGTAACCAGAAGATTGTGCCCCCTGGCCTGTGGGTGCCCCCTGGTAACCAGAAGGTTGTGCCCCCTGGTAACCAGAAGATTGTGCCCCCTGGCCTGTGGGAGCCCCCTGGTAACCAGAAGGTTGTGCCCCCTGGTAACCAGCAGGAGGTGCCCCCTGGTAACTAGCAGGAGGTGCCCCCTGGTAACTAGCAGGAGGAGCCCCCTGGTAACCAGAAGGTTGTGCCCCCTGGTAACTAGCAGGAGGTGCCCCCTGGTAACTAGCAGGAGGAGCCCCCTGGTAACCAGAAGGTTGTGCCCCCTGGTAACTAGCAGGAGGTGCCCCCCGGTAACTAGCAGGAGGTTGTGCCCCCTGGTAACCAGAAGGTTGTGCCCCCTGGTAACCAGAAGGCTGTGCCCCCTGGTAACTAGCAGGAGGTGCCCCCTGGTAACTAGCAGGAGGAGCCCCCTGGTAACCAGCAGGAGGTGCCTCCTGGTAACCAGATGGTTGTGCCCCCTGGTAACCAGCAGGAGGTGCTCCTACGTATCTACCAAGGGGTGGAGCCCTCTGGGAGCCTGAGTAGGAAGGACCAAACGTGGGCTGCGGTAAGGGTCCTGAGAATATTATTATTATCATTATTATAATTATTGTTATTATTATCATTATTATTATTATTATTATTATTATTATTATTATTATCATTATAATTATTATCATCATTATTATTATTACTATTATTATCATTATTATTATTACTATTATTATCACTAGTAGTAGTAGTAGTAGTAGTAGTAGTAGTAGTAGTAGTAGTAGTAGTGGTAGTAGTAGTAGTAGTAGTAGTAGTAGTAGTGGTAGTAGTAGTAGTAGTAGTAGTAGTAGTAGTAGTAGTAGTAGTAGTGGTAGTAGTAGTAGTAGTAGTAGTAGTAGTAGTAGTAGTAGTAGCAGTGGTAGTGGAGGTGATCCTAAACCCAGGACCTCTTTCACGGGTCTTTTGTGGCTTCAAGGCTCCACTCTAATCAGAAGCCGGGAAATGTTGGACCCTTTACCATCGAGAGACCGCATTTCTTTTCGTTCCATTATGAAACAAGACTAACTCGCCCAGGGTGACCTTTCACTCGTGGTTCAAACACAGGCGGGCAGAGACCGGTAACACCTGAGGAGGGTTGGGCTTGAGAGAAACTTATGGAAAATCGTCCACATTCCATGTCATTCAGTGGTGCGTCCCCAGCCCTGAATGGTGTGGCCAGTTTGGGTCATGCTACTGGGAAATGGCAAAGATAGAAGCAAGGGAGTACAGCGGCCAGCAACGAAGAAGACAGACTCAGAATCAAATCCTATGACACAGCCGACGAGATGATTGAAAGCTTAGGAAAGAAGAAGATGTTTAAGAGGTGATTCAGCACGGTGTGTATTCACAACCTTCAAAGGCTTTGATATCATATCCGCGCCAAGCAGTTCATTTATGGCTAGGGCTGCCTGACCTTCCAAGCAGTAATGGATACAGAAGTCGTGTACAAACGGTTTACCTCGAATGAGGCGAAGGTCTTTTCTTCAACAAGATTTTTGATATGTGGAAGGATTCTCTGCGCCTCCCCAGTTACATGTAAATCAAATGTATGCTTCTCCCTTCTTACCACACTAATCTCTGAGATTCGGATCCCTTCTGTTATGACAAAAGCCTCGAACTGACCCAGCGGTCTGTTGCTGTTTTGATTTCTTTTGTATTGCTCGTCCTACACTAACCTGGGTCGTGAGGTAACACGTGTTGCTCGTCCTACACTAACCTGGGTCGTAAGGTAACACGTGTTGCTCGTCCTACACTAACCTGGGTCGTGAGGTAACACGTGTTGCTCGTCCTACACTAACCTGGGTCGTGAGGCAACACGTGTGTCTCCAGCCTTCCATCCGCACTCGTACAACATCATCAGGACACACACTAGTCTCCAGTCAATCCTGCAGCAAAGTCTCCCCGTGACACGTTCACGCCCCAGTGTGTCCCCCACACCTGGAGCCCAGCTCTTCAGGAACCTTGGCCACTGTCCCAGGCTTTCTCCTGACGCGCAACGTGACGGTAAGACCTCACCAACACACACACACACACACCTCACCGTGAGGATGGTTCTTTTAGGAGCTCCACAACACACGTCCGTCTCACGCCCTTATTCTTCCTTCACCTTCGCAAATTTTCGTAATTCCTAAAATATTTGAAGAGGTTCCTCGGCCTCCATCCCTGTCGACGTTTTCCGTCCACTCAAACGAGCGTGGCGATCCATATGGCAAGCTTCTCACATCTCCCACATCCACCAACGCTTTCACATCACCAACGGGTAAGTATCCCTCTCGATTCTCTACTCTCTCTCTTGCTGTCCATATATGTGGACACTGACCCTAACCAAGAACACGTGCATGTTTATGTACAGAACAGATGGCGTCACCAGCCAACCAAACCCTTGTGAACTATCTTGCATAACGCTGTTCATATATACGTAGGTGGGTACTGACTCAACCAGTGATAGATACAGACGTCCCTCACTGAGCTAACTCATTCATTAACTCACTGTTCAGACTTATGGATATAGAACCGCCCTGCTCTGTGCCTGCATTCCTGTATTCAGAACACAGATCCCTCAAATCTCTACTGTTCCTTGCTTCATATTCACCTGTATGTTGGACACTTCTGCACACTCAGGTTTGTCGAACGGCCGTAATGTTCCATCCGGGCCAAAGCCTGTGACCCGAGGGAGGAAGTCATCAAACTAACTCCTTTTCCTGGGCTTTACTCCTCTCATGTCCCAGATGGCTACCAGAAGCTCTTTTCATGGCACTCCCAGCAGCGCCCCAACTTACAACACATCAAAATACTTTACCAAGAAGAAGGAAGAAGAAGAAGAAGAAGAAGAAGAAGAAGAAGAAGAAGAAGAAGAAGAAGATGATGATGATGATGGTGAAGAAGAAGAAGAAGAAGAAGAAGAAGAAGAAGAAGAAGAAGAAGAAGAAGAAGAAGAAGAAGATGATGATGATGATGATGATGATGGTGAAGAAGAAGAAGAAGAAGAAGAAGAAGAAGAAAGAAGAAGAAGAAGAAGAAGAAGAAGAAGAAGAAGAAGAAGAAGAAGAAGAAGAAGAAGAAGATGATGATGATGATGATGATGATGATGATGATGATGAAGAAGAAGAAGAAGAAGAAGAAGAAGAAGAAGAAGAAGAAGAAGAAGAAGAAGAAGAAGAAGAAGAAGAAGAAGAAGAAAGAAGAAGAAGAGGCTGTGTAGAGTTGCTCAACACTCTCCTATTTCCTGTAACCCTCACCTAACACAAGACTTTGACCCCCGAGGTCACCAACCTTCACTACGACGCTACGCCCTTGGGTATGATGAGGGTGACCCTTGCCCTGATCCTTGACCACAGATCAGGAGTCATAATATAGCCAAGGGTCGTACCGTCGTGCTGAAGGGGTTTAGGAACACACTGGTGAAACGGCACTGATCAACAGCAAGAAATGAAATACAGTGATCTTATTTACAGATGTAAATTAATGTGCCTGAGGTGTACTGGCTGTCTAACATCATCAAGACTATACGCAGCTGTCTTACATCATCATCTATGACTCTACATGCGCTGTCTAACATCGTCACCCATGACCATAATTACATACAACGTTCGGTTCGAACAAGTGTGTGGCAGGAACAGACCTGAGCGGGTGATGGTAGCCAGGGGCCTCTGCATGGCTCAGAGTGTGTTGGCCGACGCCTCACGTGAAGACGACCTCACCGACCAGGTTGGTTGATGGCCGCGACGCAGGGAAGGGGGTACCGGCTCTGCCTCTGTAAACATTTCCCCATCACAGTGAGATGTGTCAAAGTAAAACATGTATATGGAGAAAGTAATAAGATCAGCAGATTACATGATGTTGTAAATGCTACACTAAGGTTAGGCTACAGGTCCTATTGGCGCTTTAGGGTACCTGGAGATGCTAATCATTTGAATTGTAAAGTTTGAGGTCAAAGATGTAGACACAAACTAGAACACTATGTCTTAGAATGCGAAAAAAAAAAAAAAAAAAAATGAGGCTTTTAGGGACATATCTAAACAAACCCTGCAAGAAATGTCACAACACCTTATTGTTAATAACGAGATGCCTGAAATTCTATGTTTGTTCCACTTTTGGCTTCTAGTCGGTAAAACTTACCGTATGAAACTACGTCATGTATGTACTGAAATACGAATTGTAACGTCTTATGTAATATCAACCCACTGGGTGGGGTCTGAGCAAGGCGACCCTTTGCGACCCCCTGTAATCCTTGTGCGCTACAGCTCACAGGATGAGCGTGGGGTGCACAATACATTTGCCGGGGACACCGACATAGATCAATCAATCTGCCTCTGTGAGGGAGGGAGGGACGTGTGATGACACCGCTACCTCACAGTGATGGTCAGTATGGCGACAACAGACCCCTTGTCGTGGGGGGATCCATCGTCAATTAACACCAGGCCTGAGGGCCACTGATGGCGAAATGATAAAATGATTAACGACACATTCTTAGATTGGGGTAGACATGGCCCTCTGGATCATTGTGGTGGTGTATGGTGTATATGTGGTGGTATAGTGTATGCTGTGTATGTGTTGATGTGATGGTATGTTGTGTACGTGCGATGTGGTGGTGGTGGTGGTGGTGGTGGTATGTGTGTGTGTGTGTGGTGGGGTGGGAGGATGTATGTGTGGTGTAGTGTGGAGGTGGGTGTGTCCGCGCCGCGCCGTCCCCTAGCGTTGCGTGTGGCGCGGCTCTGGACCACACCCAAGTCTACTGTCCACACACCCAGACACAGGACTCGCATTGTTCTGCTGTGTGGCCACACACACACCCCGGGCCCTACACCAAGCCGCACACACATATTGCGTACGATCCCCTCCCTCCTGTGTACTCCTTATGTACTGTTCATGGGGATGTCCTAACACCCTGAGAGGCGATGTGTTGTGTTGTGTTGTGTGTGTGTGTGTGTGTGTGTGTGTGAAGAGAGTCCGGGCTATGAGAGTCGTCAGGTAGGGAGCAAATTACAGTAATTTACCAGGAAGATGAGTGAGGCGGTGCGAGCGTGGGCGTGATATACGGGCGTGTGTGTGTGTGTCTGTGTGTGTGTGTGTGTGTATGGCTAGCCCAGCGCAGCAGCTATTGCACCACTCGGGGGTGCCACACATAACCCTAACGGGGTCAACCACCACTGACCTGCCTGCCCACCTGTTGAAGGAGTTGAGTCAGGCGAGCATAACTGTTAGAATCGAGGCTCAGTACACCAGGAAAGACCAGGTCGCTGCACTACTGCGTACGAAGAACACTAAGAGGATCTTAGGCTACAGAAACGTCAGCGTAGAAGCTAGCGGACCCGTACGAAGCCGTACGAAGCCAGGACACGACGAAGGTGCAGGTGTGTGTATTCACGGCAAGTGGCGAGGAACATGATCGTGGACGCTGCCAGCGTCAACTCCGTCCTGCACACACGATGGCCACAATTGTTTCGACAGCATGGTGATCCGTGATTGTAATTTGTTTCTGAAGATATTCTGACACTATGTCCAATATGTGCCATATCCTGAGGTATGAAAACATCTGATGTAAACATGTCCACCGCCGGTACAGACATTTTGTACCAGCATACCTCATGTGTGATGTAGCTCTCTGACTGAATGTAAAAGAATATTCAATGTATCTCTGAGGTTTTATGCTGCTATCAGAGTTAATGATTATATTACTACCATCACCATCCTCCAGTACCAATCACCACAATCATCATCCCTGTACCATCACCATCATCATCCCAGTATAAATCACCACCACTATCATCCCAGTACCAATCACCACAATCATCATCCCTGTACCATCACCATCATCATCCCAGTATAAATCACCACCACTATCATCCCAGTACCAATCACCACAATCATCATCCCGGTACCAATCACCACCACTGTCATCACAGCACCAATCACCAGCACCCCAGTACGATCACCACCATCATCATCCCAGTACCAATCACCACCACTATCATCCCAGTACCAATCACCACCATCATCAGCATCCCAGTACCATCACCACCATCATCATCCCAGTACCAATCACCACAACAATCATCCCAGTACCAATCACCACCATCATCAGCATCCCAGTACCATCACCACCATCATCATCCCAGTACCAATCACCACCACTATCATCCCAGTACCAATCACCACCACTATCATCCCAGTACCAATCATCATCACCCCAGTACGATCACCACCAATCATCATCCCTGTACCATCACCATCATCATCCCAGTACCAATCACCACCATCATCATCTTAGTACCAATCACCACCACTATCATTCCGGTACCAATCACCACCATCATCATCCTAGCACCAAACACCACCATCATCATCCTAGCACCAATCACCACCACCAGTCGATCTCATCAGGAATATATATACCACCAGTCTGGGCTGCTCACTGGAGGAGCCACATGCAACTGCAGAGGCTCGAAAGAGAGAGAATGAGTGGGGAGAGGAGGGGATGGTGAAAGCCATTCATCCGCCCACTTTGAGAGGAATGGAGAATAACGCCAGACATAAGACAGCCACTCCTGAGGCGTCATGATTGCACGAACGTGGCTTATATTCGTGTGAGACAGAGGTTCAGGACACGAGGTGACCACAGGTGGTCAGGCACGAAGCAGCCCAGACGACATGTTCTCTCCTCAACAACGAAGGGTCTCGCTCTCGTGGGACACTTTAACTCACGAGATAATGCATCAAAATCGTTATCATGTAACAGCTTAATTACAGGTCATAAAGACGACAAAACTAAACTATATTTCAAACTCAGATCTGAATCTGGAATGAAAAAAAAAATTCCTGTAATGGAATTTTGAAGGAAATTATTTTTCTGGGAAAATTACAAAAAATTGGTAGGTAATAGTTCAGGGCAATTTTTAGCTAAAAATCTTATTTCAAAATTGATAGACTACATATTCAAACACTTCTATATTTGAAATAATCATGGAAAATATATCATAATGCTCTAAGTTACCGATAGATATCCAGTAAAGTCTATGCAACTTAGATAATACTTCAAAATCGCTTTCATGTAACAGTTTGATTAAAGGTCATAAAGACGACTAAACTAAACTATATTTCAAACTCAGATCTGAATCTGGAATGAAAAAAAAAAATTCCTGTAATGGAATTTTGAAGGAAATTATTTTTCTGGGAAAATTACAAAAAATTGGTAGGTAATAGTTCAGGGCAATTTTTAGCTAAAAATCTTATTTCAAAATTGATAGACTACATATTCAAACACTTCTATATTTGAAATAATCATGGAAAATATATCATAATGCTCTAAGTTACCGATAGATATCCAGTAAAGTCTATGCAACTTAGATAATACTTCAAAATCGCTTTCATGTAACAGTTTGATTAAAGGTCATAAAGACGATTAAATTATATTTTAAGGTCAGATCTGTATTCACCATGAAAAATATCCCTTATAATGACATTTTCAAGGAAATGTTTTCCTCTGCGAAAAATATAAAAACATGCTCGGTATTTTTCAGCTCAAAAAACTTTTTATTTCAAAACTGAAACACAACATATTCAAACACTTCTATGCTGGAAATAATCATGGAAAATATATCATAATGCTCTGTTACCGATAAATATTCTGAAAATATTATGCAAATGATTAGATAATGCATTTAAAATCGTCATGTAACACCTTAATTAAAGGTCATACAGACAACTAAACTATATTTTAACCTCAGATCTATATTCAGGATGAGAAATAATGCTTATAATGAGGTTTTGAAGGAAATCTATTTTTCTGAAAAAAATACAAAAAATTGCAGGTAATAGTTCAGGGTATTTTTTAGGTGAAAAATCTTTTTATTTCAAAATTGATAAACAACGTATTGAAACACTTCTACATTTGAAACTGTCACGGAAAATATATATTAATGCTCTAAGTTACCAACAGATATCCAGTAAATACTATGTAAATGATTAAATAATGCTTAAGAATCGTCTTCATGTAACAGGTTAATTAAAGATCACGATGAAGACTAAACTATATTTTAACCTCAGATTTGTATTCAGCATGAAAAATAATGCTTATAATGAGATTTTGAAGGAAATCTATTTTTCTGAGAAAAATACAAAAAATTGCAGGTAATAGTTCAGGGCATTTTTAAGCTGAAAAATATTTTTATTTCAAAACTGATAAGCAACGTATTCAAACACTTCTATATTTGAAATTATCATGGAAAATATATTATAATGCCCTAAGTGACCGATAGATATCCAGTAAATACTATGCAAATGATTAAATAATGCTTTAAAATCGTCATAATATTATAGCTTAATCAAATGTCAATATGACATCTAGACTACATCTAGACTTAGATTTGTATTCAGCATGAAAAATAATGCTTATAATGAGATTTTGAAGGAAATCTATTTTTCTGAGAAAAATACAAAAAATTGCAGGTTATAGTTCAGGCCATTTTAAAGCTGAAGAATATTTTTATTTCAAAACTGATAAGCAACGTATTCAAACACTTCTATATTTGAAATTATCATGGAAAATATATTATAATGTCCTAAGTGACCGATAGATATCCAGTAAATACTATGCAAATGATTAAATAATGCTTTAAAATCGTCATAATATTATAGCTTAATCAAATGTCAATATGACATCTAGACTACATTTTACCCTCAGATTTGTATTCAGCATGTAAAAGAATATTTATAATAAGATTTTGAAGGAAATCTTTTTTCTGCAAAAAATAAAGATAATTGCAGGTGTTAGTTCAGGATAGTCTCTCACCTCAAAATACGTTTAATTTCAAAATTGAAACACAACATATTCAAACATATCTATGCTTGAAATAATCATGGAAAAAACATGATAATGCTCTCAGTTACCGACGGATAGACAGTAAATATTATCCAAATGATTATCATATATTGTTTTTAAATCGTCTTCATGTAACAGCTTAATAAAAGCTAATAATGACGACTAAACTACATTCTTACCTTCGATCTCTATTCAGTATGAGAAATAATGCTTATAATGAGATTTTCAAGGAAATCTATTTTTTCTGCGAAAAATACAAAAAATTGCAGTGCATTTTTAAGCTGAAAAAGATTTTATTTCAAAATTGATAAACAACATATGCAAACGCTTCTGCATTTGAAATAATCATGGAAAATATATCATAATGCTCTTAGTTACCGCTATACATCCAGTAAATACTATGCAAATGATTAGATAATGCTTCAAAATCGTCTTCATGTAACAATTTAATTAAAGGTTATAATGACTAAAGTACATTTTAACCTCAGATCTCAATTCAGCTTTAAAATATAATGCTTATAATGAGATTTTGAAGGAAATCTACTTTTCTGAGAAAATTACAAAAAATTACATGTAATAGTTCAGGGAATTGCTTTTAGATGAAAAATGGTTTTATTTCAAAATTGATAGACAACATATTCAAACACTTCTATATTTGAAATAATCATGGAAAATATATCATAATGCTCTAAGTTACCGATAGATATCCAGTAAAGTCTATGCAAATTAGATAATACTTTAAAATCGCTTTCATGTAACAGTTTGATTAAAGGTCATAAAGACGACTAAACTATATTTTAAGGTCAGATCTGTCTTCACCATGAAAAATATCCCTTATAATGACATTTTCAAGGAAATGTATTCCTCTGCGAAAAATATAAAAACATGCTCGGTATTTTTCAGCTCAAAAAACTTTTTATTTCAAAACTGAAACACAACATATTCAAACACTTCTATGCTGGAAATAATCATGGAAAATATATTATAATGCTCTGTTACCGATAAATATTCTGAAAATGTTATGCAAATGATTAGATAATGCATTTAAAATCGTCATGTAACACATTAATTAAAGGTCATACAGACAACTAAACTATATTTTAACCTCAGATCTATATTCAGGATGAGAAATAATGCTTATAAAGAGATTTTGAAGGAAATGTATTTTTCTGAGAAAAATACAAAAATTTGCAGGTAATAGTTCAGGGTATTTTTTAGGTGAAAAATCTTTTTATTTCAAAATTGATAAACAACGTATTGAAACACTTCTACATTTGAAACTGTCACGGAAAATATATATTAATGCTCTAAGTTACCGACAGATATCCAGTAAATACTATGTAAATGATTAAATAATGCTTAAGAATCGTCTTCATGTAACAGCTTAATTAAAGATCACGATGAAGACTAAACTATATTTTAACCTCAGATTTGTATTCAGCATGAAAAATAATGCTTATAATGAGATTTTGAAGGAAATCTATTTTTCTGAGAAAAATACAACAAATTGCAGGGCATTTTTAAGCTGAAAAATATCTTTATTTCAAAATTGATAAGCAACGTATTCAAACACTTCTATATTTGAAATTATCATGGAAAATATATTATAATGCCCTAGGTAACCGATAGATATCCAGTAAATACTATGCAAATGATTAAATAATGCTTTAAAATCGTCACAATATTATAGCTTAATCAAATGTCAATATGACATCTAGACTACATTTTACCCTCAGATCTGTATTCAGCAAGAAAAAGAATATCTATAATAAGATTTTTAAGGAAATCTTTTTTTCTGCAAAAAAAAAAAAAAAAAAATTGCAAGTGTTAGTTCAGGATAATCTTTGAGCTCAAAATACTTTTCATTTCAAAATTGAAACACAACATATTGAAACACATCTATGCTAGAAATAATCATGGAAAATATATGATAATGCTCTCAGTTACCGACGGATAGACAGTAAATATTATCCAAATGATTGTCATACATTGTTTTTAAATCGTCTTCATGTAACAGTTTAATAAAAGCTCATAATGACGACTAAACTATATTCTTACCTTAGATCTCTATTCACAGTATGAGAAATAATGCTTATAATGAGGTTTTCAAGGAAGTCTATTCCTCTGAGAAAAATATAAAACCTTGCTCGGTATTTTTCAGCTCAAAAAACTTTTTATTTCAAAACTGAAACACAACATATTCAAACACTTCTATGCTGGAAATAATCATGGTAAATATATCATAATGCTCTGTTAACGATAAATATTCTGAAAATACTATGCAAATGATTAGATAATGCATTTAAATTCGTCATGTAACACCTTAATTAAAGGTCATACAGACAACTAAACTATATTTCAACCTCAGATCTATATTCAGGATGAGAAACAATGCTTATGAAGAGATTTTGAAGGAAATCTATTTTTCTGAGAAAAATACAAAAGGGTATTTTTTAGGTGAAAAATCTTTTTATTTCAAAATTGATAAACAACGTATTGAAACACTTCTACATTTGAAACTGTCACGGAAAATATATATTAATGCTCTAAGTTACCAACAGATATCCAGTAAATACTATGTAAATGATTAAATAATGCTTAAGAATCGTCTTCATGTAACAGGTTAATTAAAGATCACGATGAAGACTAAACTATATTTTAACCTCAGATTTGTATTCAGCATGAAAAATAATGCTTATAATGAGATTTTGAAGGAAATCTATTTTTCTGAGAAAATACAAAAAATTGCAGGTAATAGTTCAGGGCATTTTTAAGCTGAAAAATATCTTTATTTCAAAATTGATAAGCAATGTATTTAAACACTTCTATTTTTGAAATTATAATGGAAAATATATTATAATGCCCTAGGTAACCAATAGATATCCGGTAAATACTATGCAAATGATTAAATAATGCTTTAAAATCGTCATAATATTATAGCTTAATCAAATGTCAATATGACATCTAGACTACATTTTACCCTCAGATCTGTATTCAGCAAGAAAAAGAATATTTATAATAAGATTTTTAAGGAAATCTTTTTTTCTGCAAAAAAAAAAAAAAAAAAAATTGCAAGTGTTAGTTCAGGATAATATTTGAGCTCAAAATACTTTTCATTTCAAAATGAAACACAACATATTGAAACACATCTATGCTTGAAATAATCATGGAAAATATATGATAATGCTCTCAGTTACCGACGGATAGACAGTAAATATTATCCAAATCATTGTCATATATTGTTTTTAAATCGTCTTCATGTAACAGCTTAATAAAAGCTCATAATGACGACTAAACTATATTCTTACCTTAGATCTCTATTCAGTATGAGAAATAATGCTTATAATGAGGTTTTCAAGGAAGTCTATTCCTCTGAGAAAAATATAAAAACTTGCTCGGTATTTTTCAGCTCAAAAAACTTTTTATTTCAAAACTGAAACACAACACATTCAAACACTTCTATGCTGGAAATAATCATGGAAAATATATCGTAATGCTCTGTTAACGATAAATATTCTGAAAATATTATGCAAATGATTAGATAATGCATTTAAAATCGTCATGTAACACCTTAATTAAAGGTCATACAGACAACTAAACTATATTTTAACCTCAGATCTATATTCAGGATGAGAAACAATGCTTATGAAGAGATTTTGAAGGAAATCTATTTTTCTGAGAAAAATGCAAAAAATTGCAGGTAATAGTTCAGGGTATTTTTTAGGTGAAAAATCTTTTTATTTCAAAATTGATAAGCAACGTATTGAAATACTTCTACATTTGAAACTGTCACGGAAAATGTATATTAATGCTCTAAGTTACCAACAGATATCCAGTAAATACTATGTAAATGATTAAATAATGCTTAAGAATCGTCTTCATGTAACAGGTTAATTAAAGATCACGATGAAGACTAAACTATATTTTAACCTCAGATTTGTATTCAGCATGAAAAATAATGCTTATAATGAGATTTTGAAGGAAATCTATTTTTCTGAGAAAATACAAAAAATTGCAGGTAATAGTTCAGGGCATTTTTAAGCTGAAAAATATTTTTATTTCAAAATTGATAAGCAATGTATTCAAACACTTCTATATTTGAAATTATCATGGAAAAATATATTATAATGCCCTAGGTAACCGATAGATATCCAGTAAATACTATGCAAATGATTAAATAATGCTTTAAAATCGTCATAATATTATAGCTTAATCAAATGTCAATATGACATCTAGACTACATTTTACCCTCAGATCTGTATTCAGCAAGAAAAAGAATATCTATAATAAGATTTTTAAGGAATTTCTTTTTCTGCAAAAAAAAAAAAAAATTGAATGTGTTAGTTCAGGATAATCTTTGAGCTCAAAATATTTTTCATTTCAAAATTGAAACACAACATATTGAAACACATCTATGCTAGAAATAATCATGGAAAATATATGATAATGCTCTCAGTTACCGACGGATAGACAGTAAATATTATCCAAATGATTGTCATATATTGTTTTTAAATCGTCTTCATGTAACAGCTTAATAAAAGCTCATAATGACGACTAAACTATATTCTTACCTTAGATCTCTATTCAGTATGAGAAATAATGCTTATAATGAGGTTTTCAAGGAAGTCTATTCCTCTGAGAAAAATATAAAAACTTGCTCGGTATTTTTCAGCTCAAAAAACTTTTTATTTCAAAACTGAAACACAACATATTCAAACACTTCTATGCTGGAAATAATCATGGAAAATATATCATAATGCTCTGTTAACGATAAATATTCTGAAAATACTATGCAAATGATTAGATAATGCATTTAAATTCGTCATGTAACACCTTAATTAAAGGTCATACAGACAACTAAACTATATTTCAACCTCAGATCTATATTCAGGATGAGAAACAATGCTTATGAAGAGATTTTGAAGGAAATCTATTTTTCTGAGAAAAATACAAAAAATTGCAGGGTATTTTTTAGGTGAAAAATCTTTTTATTTCAAAATTGATAAACAACGTATTGAAACACTTCTACATTTGAAACTGTCACGGAAAATATATATTAATGCTCTAAGTTACCAACAGATATCCAGTAAATACTATGTAAATGATTAAATAATGCTTAAGAATCGTCTTCATGTAACAGGTTAATTAAAGATCACGATGAAGACTAAACTATATTTTAACCTCAGATTTGTATTCAGCATGAAAAATAATGCTTATAATGAGATTTTGAAGGAAATCTATTTTTCTGAGAAAATACAAAAAATTGCAGGTAATAGTTCAGGGCATTTTTAAGCTGAAAAATATTTTTATTTCAAAATTGATAAGCAATGTATTCAAACACTTCTATATTTGAAATTATCATGGAAAATATATTATAATGCCCTAGGTAACCGATAGATATCCAGTAAATACTATGCAAATGATTAAATAATGCTTTAAAATCGTCATAATATTATAGCTTAATCAAATGTCAATATGACATCTAGACTACATTTTACCCTCAGATCTGTATTCAGCAAGAAAAAGAATATCTATAATAAGATTTTTAAGGAAATCTTTTTTTCTGAAAAAAAAAAAAAAAAAATGCAAGTGTTAGTTCAGGATAATCTTTGAGCTCAAAATACTTTTCATTTCAAAACTGAAACACAACATATTGAAACACATCTATGCTTGAAGTAATCATGGAAAATATATGATAATGCTCTCAGTTACCGACGGATAGACAGTAAATATTATCCAAATGATTGTCATATATTGTTTTTAAATCGTCTTCATGTAACAGCTTAATAAAAGCTCATAATGACGACTAAACTATATTCTTACCTTAGATCTCTATTCAGTATGAGAAATAATGCTTATAATGAGGTTTTCAAGGAAGTCTATTCCTCTGAGAAAAATATAAAAACTTGCTCGGTATTTTTCAGCTCAAAAAACTTTTTATTTCAAAACTGAAACACAACATATTCAAACACTTCTATGCTGGAAATAATCATGGAAAATATATCATAATGCTCTGTTAACGATAAATATTCTGAAAATACTATGCAAATGATTAGATAATGCATTTAAATTCGTCATGTAACACCTTAATTAAAGGTCATACAGACAACTAAACTATATTTCAACCTCAGATCTATATTCAGGATGAGAAACAATGCTTATGAAGAGATTTTGAAGGAAATCTATTTTTCTGAGAAAAATACAAAAAATTGCAGGTAATAGTTCAGGGTATTTTTTAGGTGAAAAATCTTTTTATTTCAAAATTGATAAGCAACGTATTGAAATACTTCTACATTTGGAACTGTCAAGGAAAATGTATATTAATGCTCTAAGTTACCAACAGATATCCAGTAAATACTATGTAAATGATTAAATAATGCTTAAGAATCGTCTTCATGTAACAGGTTAATTAAAGATCACGATGAAGACTAAACTATATTTTAACCTCAGATTTGTATTCAGCATGAAAAATAATGCTTATAATGAGATTTTGAAGGAAATCTATTTTTCTGAGAAAATACAAAAAATTGAAGGTAATAGTTCAGGGCATTTTTAAGCTGAAAAATATTTCTATTTCAAAATTGATAAGCAATGTATTCAAACACTTCTATATTTGATATTATCATGGAAAATATATTATAATGCCCTAGGTAACCGATAGATATCCAGTTAATACTATGCAAATGATTAAATAATGCTTTAAAATCGTCATAATATTATAGCTTAATCAAATGTCAATATGACATCTAGACTACTTTTTACCCTCAGATCTGTATTCAGCAAGAAAAAGAATATCTATAATAAGATTTTTAAGGAAATCTTTTTTTCTGCAAAAAAAGAAAAAAAAAAAAATGCAAGTGTTAGTTCAGGATAATCTTTGAGCTCAAAATACTTTTCATTTCAAAATTGAAACACAACATATTGAAACACATCTATGCTTGAAATAATCATGGAAAATATATGATAATGCTCTCAGTTATCGACAGATATACAGTAAATATTATCCAAATGATTGTCATATATTGTTTTTAAATCGTCTTCATGTAACAGTTTAATAAAAGCTCATAATGACGACTAAACTATATTCTTACCTTAGATCTCTATTCAGTATGAGAAATAATGCTTATAATGAGGTTTTCAAGGAAGTCTATTCCTCTGAGAAAAATATAAAAACTTGCTCGGTATTTTTCAGCTCAAAAAACTTCTTATTTCAAAACTGAAACACAACATATTCAAACACTTCTATGCTGGAAATAATCATGGAAAGTATATCATAATGCTCTGTTAACTATAAATATTCTGAAAATACTATGCAAATGATTAGATAATGCATTTAAAATAGTCATGTAACACCTTAATTAAAGGTCATACAGACAACTAAACTATATTTTAACCTCAGATCTATATTCAGGATGAGAAATAATGCTTATATTGAGATTTTGAAGGAAATCTATTTTTCTGAGAAAAATACAAAAAATTGCAGGTAATAGTTCAGGGTATTTTTTAGGTGAAAAAATTTTTATTTCAAAATTGATAAATAACATATTGAAACACTTCTACGTTCGAAATTGTAATCGAAAATATATTATAATACTCTAAGTTACCGACAGATATCCAGTAAATACTATGTAAATGATTAAACAATGCTTGAGAATCGTCTTCATGTAACAGCTTAATTAAAGATCACGATGAAGACTAAACTATATTTTAACCTCAGATTTGTATTCAGCAAGAAGAATAATAATCATATTGAGATTTTGAAGGAAATCTATTTTTCTGAGAAAAATACAAAAAATTGCAGGTAATAGTTCAGGGTATTTTTTAGGTGAAAAATATTTTTATTTCAAAATTGATAAGCAACGTATTGAAATACTTCTACATTTGAAATTATCACGGAAAATATATAATAATGCTCTAAATTACCGACAGATATCCAGTAAATACTATGTAAATGATTAAATAATGCTTAAGAATCGTCTTCATGTAACAGGTTAATTAAAGATCACGATGAAGACTAAACTATATTTTAACCTCAGATTTGTTTTCAGCATGAAAAATAATGCTTATAATGAGATTTTGAAGGAAATCTATTTTTCTGAGAAAAATACAAATAATTGCAGGTAATAGTTCAGGGTATTTTTAAGCTGAAAAATCTTATTTCAAAATTGATAAGCAACGTATTCAAACACTTCTATATTTGAAATTATCATGGAAAATATATTATAATGCTCTAAGTAACCGACAGATATCCAGTTAATACTATGCAAATGATTAGATAATTTTTTAAAAATCGTCTTCATTTAACAGCTTAATTAAATGTCATGATGACGACTGAAATATATATGAACCTCAGATCTGTATTCAGCATGAAAATGAATGCTTATAATGAGATTTTAAAGAAAATCTATTTTTCTGCGAAATATACTAAAAATTGCAGGTTCAGGGCATTTTCCAGCTGAAAAGTCTTTATTTCAAAATTGATAAACAACATATGGAAACACTTCTACAGTTGAAGTAATCACGGAAATATATCATAATGTTTTTATGTACCGATATATATCCAGGAAATACTATGGAAATGATTAGATAATGCTTTTAAATCGTCTACAGGTAACAGCTTAATTAAAGGCCATAATGACGACTAAACTATATTCTAACCTCAAATCTGAATTCAGCATGAAAAATAATGCTTATAATGAGATTTCGAAGGAAATCTGTTTCTCTGACAAAATTAAAAAAAAAAAAAAAAAATGCCCGTAATAGTTCAGCGCATTTTTTTTCTTTTTGTAGAAGAAAAAATGTTTTATTTCAAAACTAATAAGACAACATATTCAAACACTTCTATATTTAAAATAATCATGGAAAATATATCATAATGCTCTAAGTTACCGATAGATATCCACTAAAGTCTATGCAAATGATTAGATAATGCTTTAAAATCTTCATGTATCAGCTTAAATTAAGGTCATAAAGACGACTAAACGATACTTTAACCTTATATTCGTATTCGGCATGAAAAATAATCCTTATAATGAAATTCTGAAGGAAATGTGTTTCTCTTTTTTAGAAAATTACAAAAAAAATTGCAGGGTATTTTTATCTCAAAAAGCTTTTTATTTCAAAATTGAAACATAACATATTAAAACACTTCTATGCTTGAAATAATCATAGAAAACACATCATAATGCTCTCAATTACCGACAGATATCCAGTAAATACGATGCAAGATGCTTCTGCTAGTATTGTACAGGTAGTGACAGCACTAGTATCCCATTCCTCTATCAAGGAACTAAGTTTTGAAGTTGAAACTGAGCTTTCCTTCCTCTTGGTATCACTACCTCCCCCACCACACCCGACCCACTACCACGAACCCCCTCACCGAGGAACTGTACACACTACACCCTCGGCTCGTCTTTCACGCGTGTACACGTATATTGACTGACCCACGGACAATCGACCACATACTTCTTACAGAGCCCGTAATTGCAACGCACCAGTTAAAATTTAGTTTATGTATGATCAGTAAATACCAGGGTCTCTCTCTCTCTCTCTCTCTCTCTCTCTCTCTCTCTCTCTATCTATCTATCTATCTATCTGTTGGAGACGGAAACACGACGGGCCAGGACTAACACTAGCGAGGCAGCAGGGCCAGCCTGGTGACCCTGTCCAGCACAGCCTGGCTGGCTCACCGTTTCGACCCGCAGACTCATGTTTCAAATCGAGGGAAGTTGTTTACTTTACTCCGGTCTGCCAGTAGACCCTCTCCCCCTCAGGAGGTATGGGAGTGACGGCGTCACTGTGTCCACGTCCGTGTTCCCTTGCTTTCTGGTCTCTAGCATTATCAAGCGCTGGCCTCCCGCTCTCCTCCTGAAGCAAGATGAACCTGAGTTGTCAAACACATCGCCCAAACACGTTAACTAATGATTTGAAGGATCTGATTCGCGCGTCGTCATCAAATCACACACTAAATATGCTGTGCCATATTTCTCACGTACGACACGCCTATCGCTCAGTTTGTATTTCTATCTCAGTACTCTGATGTCATGGAGATGAGAGCCCCATTACCATAAATCTTCCCAACAGATGTTTATTCGATAACTTGCATTCTATCTGTGTTGTTGGTCAGCGTTTCACGGTGGCGCTACGGTTGTGATTCAAGCAGCAGACACAGCGTACATCCTGGCACACGCCTGGCTGGAAGGGGGCCAGTCCTCCCCTCCTGAGATAAGATTACCTTGTTGGCCACAACAATTGACTGTGGTAGCTGATACAATCACGATAACATATATATATGAGGTATATATATATATATATATATATATATATATATATATATATATATATATATATATATATATATATATATATATATACCTCTGGTTCGTCTAGCATGATATCATGATGGTAGACGGAGCCGTCTGTTGATTTCACTTCGCCTTGAATCCAAAAGATTTGTTCAAGTTCTCTCTGAATGATGGTCTTACGGCTGTCTGCAAGTAGACCCAGGTTATAATCAAATACATCCTTCTTGGCATAAGTTTTTGCTAATTCGTCAGCCTTATCAAGAATTCTGGACCTAACGTGAGAGGGAATCCAGAGAAACTGGATTCTTAACTCCATCATTGGTAAGTTTATTATTCGTGTGTCCTGCCTCAGACACAAGCAAAGTGCAATCATGCTGAGGGGAGTTTAGTGGAGTTGGGGAGGAGAGAGAGAGAGAGAGAGAGTCACTTGCAGTCGGCAATATTTCTCGAAGATCTCAAAAATCTTAAAGCAATGTGAATAATAAACAGTTCTCGTAGTCAACTGAGCTGGACTCCCCATTCTAGCTACAGACCATGACAATGCGTGTTCCAACACCAGTATTGCCTCGCCTCCAGCCTAAATGTTTTGTGCTGTAAGGACTCGTCTGTATGTACAACTTGTGAGAGATTATGTTTCGTGACGATGGTGTCAGTGTGAGTGAGGGCGTCATATCTGTCTCGCCACCTCAGTTCAGGCTGCGATCTGAGGAGAGACTGTGGTGGGGGGAGAGAGGAGGGAATCGTGTGGTCCATTCCCCGCGAGGCAGGATAGTGCAAATGCTGTGTCTCACACGGTGAAGTTCAGGAGCAACTACCCATCTGCACGGGTCAGGATGTGTTGGCTTGAGCCTCCGGAACCCAAAACGGGGACTGATTTTAGTTATTCTGTTACTTAGGACTAAGATGACCGACCCTCCTTATATTTCGAATCTCTGCTATCCCGGCGCAGCCAAGGATAATTCTCATAACTTTATGTTGGCAGCTGATTCTCATAACTTTATGTTGGCAGCTGATTCTCATAACTTTATGTTGGCAGCTGATTCTCATAACTTTATGTTGGCAGCTGATTCTCATAACTTTATGTTGGCAGCTGATTTTCATAACTTTATGTTGGCAGCTGATTCTCATAACTTTATGTTGGCAGCTGATTTTCATAACTTTATGTTGGCAGCTGATTTTCATAACTTTATATTGGCAACTGATTCTCATAACTTTATGTTGGCAGCTGATTCTCATAACTTTACGTTGGCAGCTGATTCTCATAACTTTATGTTGGCAGCTGATTCTCATAACTTTATGTCGTACTTTCCTCAGAACTTCTAACATCTCATCAGGTCCCTGAGCAAAGTAGACGTGTAGCAATGATCTATCAAGGAACGGATGTACGCTGGCCACATCATTCCAATCAACGTGAAATTTGCTCCGTGTTCTGGACTAGCTGGGGTCAGCGACAGTGATGGCTGCTACATTCATATACAACTCCACATGTTCGTCCTTCTAAGCCGAGATACCAACACCTTCATGTATAACCAACGTGTGAGCCATCATCCAGATTAATTTTCCTGGAGACCATCCATTCCGAAAGGGCGTCTCTTGAGGATTCTAGCTTCCACAACAGGGATAACATGCCATAACCTTCACAAGTAACTCATACGAGGGTGAATATAGCAAGTGTATCGTTGTAACCAGTGGTCCTGATTAGGATACCTCCAGTATCACTTAAATATACGGTGTGTGTGTGTGTGTGTGTGTGTGTGTGTGTGTGTGTGTGTGTGTGTGTGTGTGTGTGTCATGTTCTTTAGCATGGAATGAAAGAGGGCATCAATGAGGACATCGAACAAAGTAGGGCCAAGTGCACCATCCTGCGGAGTACTAAGTTCAAACTCAGTAATCTATCCTCTGGGTCCTTGAAACAGAACAGATGGCCTCCCCTTTGAACAGATAGCAATTCATGAAGCGCAGGGGGCCAACACCCCACCCACCCACCCGCTAACACACACACACACACACACACACACACACATATCACTCCGTTCATACAAGATTACACCTCGACTCACAACATCAAGAGGAGGTCTGAGATCAAGGGTGATGTTATGTTTTCTTCAGCGTGAAGGCTTCAAAAGGCAATACAATGCAGCGATACACACTCCCTCTGCGTACCCAACCGAGTGGACCGGGAGATGAAAGATCACTAATTTTGTGGAATAAACGACTGAAGACCAATCCTTTCAAGAAAAAAAAGGCTTTATCTCAGTAGTTTGTCAGAGATGTACGTCTCAATGGATTCGGTCGAATGTAGGTCTGGGTGTGGAGATGATAAGGCTATTCGTCCAGGAGGAAGAAAGAAGAGCCATAAAGCTCATGTTATACACACCCTCACACGTTATGGAGGAGTCTTAATGTTTCTTATGTGATACCACCTTCGACTGGGGAGGCAGAGGTGCCTTTGGTTAGGCCTGCGTCAAGTTCAAATTCAGTGAACAGAGAATTACAATACAATCATCATGTTCTAAGTTCGTCATCAAAGTAGGACAGCCTATCTCTAGCTTCATGTTAGCTATTTTGCTAAACCCTGCATTTCAGGGCGACCTATCGGTAGAGTTAGAGGCAGCGACCCCTGGTGTTTGGTGAATTCGCCTCCCAATGGAAAGGCAAGAGATGACGGGGTCTGTGGTGGTGTACCACTGAGGCTGGGATGAAGGGACAGGTCCGTGCTGGTGGACCACCGTGGCTGGGATGAAGGGACAGGTCCGTGCTGGTGGACCACCGTGGCTGGGATGAAGGGACAGGCCCGTGCTGGTGTACCACCGTGGCTGGGATGAGGGGACAGGTCCGTGCTGGTGTACCATACTCTTAACATACACCTTACCTGCGGCAGGAGTTTGGGGACGGAGGTGGTAGCCTCGCGGTTCACTACACAGACACCGATGACCACAGAGGACCCTGACTGTGACTTGGGGAAACACAGTGGAAGTCGGCACTGAACTCACCGAGTCGGTACTAATCAGTGGCGCAAGGGTTGCCACACTGTGTGTGTGTGTGTGTGTGTGTGTATGTGTGTGTGTGTGTGTGTGTGTGTGTGTGTGTGTGTGTGTGTGTGTGTGTGCGTGAAGCACTTGATTACAGCCTCGCTGCCATCTGGGGTTCAGCCCCCAGACCTACCCAAGCACGCCTGTCACACATAGTTTGCTCCAGAAAGCCACTCCTCGAGTTCTTCCCAACACCTCGGTACACCCATGAGCCAACCCCCTGGAGGAAGGACACTACGGTAAACCCATTTTCTACACTTGTGACACAGGATGTACTGCAGCTGCTGATAGATGATAACGCTGCCTGCAGGGGTGACAGATAACTTATCTTCCGTATGGTCTACGTGATACCGGTCGAGACGAAGATGTAACGAATTGAACGGTCTGGTGTCGTCTGGGGGGGGGGGGGGGGGGGGTTGAATGAGGGAGAGTACATTATGTACGTCACGTATGTAATGGTTGTACCCGGGACCTGTACTGCCATCAGAGTTCACACCTGTACACAACGCTGTCTGTACACTGTGTCCTGTTCCACCTAGACAATGATTCTCAGTGTGTATGTAATGTGTCTGTGTTTATATCATAACCATCAACTATTGGTGTGTTGCACCAATATCAAATAAATACGCTAAAATAAAAAGAAAATCCGAAAAAAAAGAGTCACAATTCCTTATACCCCACCTTCACTGCTGCCGAGGTGAAGGACACTTCGTACTGTGGCATGATTCACTCCCGGGGTCTGATTTAACGTACTATTGTGCGGGCGGTTATCTGAGCGTGATATAGCCGGGAGGAGACTCCCTCTCTCTCTCTCTCTCTCTCTCTCTCTCTCTCTCTCTCTCTCTCTCTCTCCTCTCCCACATGTTGATCGTGCAGGGAAAGATAAAGCCAGTGCTGCCACACACACACACACACACACACACACACACACTGTATCACTATAACTTGAAAAAAGTAACCTGA